>NC_143485.1:64619390-64665095 GCF_027475165.1 Benincasa hispida
GGTAACCCTAAAAAACTGTAGCCATGAGAGCCTTCGTAAACGGATCAGAAACGTTGTGCTTCGAAGCTATCTTCATGACTATCATCTCCCTTCGATGCACAATCTCGCGGATGAGATGGTATTTTCGCTCTATATGCTTATCACGCTTGTGACTCCTAGGCTCCCTAGAATTCGCCACAACACTACTATTATCACAATAAAGGGTGATGTGCCTAGACATGTCTGGAACAACTTCTAAATCAGTCAAGAACTTCCTGAGCCAAAGGGCCTTCTTAGCAGCTTCACAAATCGCTACATACTCGGCCTCCATGGTGGAGTCAGCAATGCACCCCTACTTAGTGCTTTGCCAGACTACAGTCGTCCGTTAAGAGTGAACACTGATCCTAAAATGGATTTCTGAGAATCCTTATCAGTCTGAAAATCAGAGTCCGTGTATCCAATAAAGATCAAATCCTTAGATCCATACACAAACATGTAGTTCTTCGTTCTCCGAAGATATTTGAGGATGTTCTTGACGATATTCCAGTGACTCTGTCCTGGATTAGATTAATATCTACTGACTATCCTCACAGTGTAGCAGATGTTAGGTCTAGTACATAACATTGCATACATCAAACTACCAACGCCAAATGCATAGGGGACCCATCCCATTTCTTCAACCTCTTGAGGTGTCTTAGGACACTACTCCTTAGACAATGTAATTCCATGTCGAAAAGGTAATAGGCCCTTTTTGGAGTTCTGCATCGAGTACTTGATCAACATTTTGTCAATGTACGATGTATGAGACAGTGCTAGTACTTTGTTCTTTCAATCCTTAAATATCTGAATCCCAAGAACAAACTGAGCCTCTCCTAAATATTTCATTTGGAATTAGGTCACTAGCCAGTTCTTAACTGAAGGCAGTAAACCTATGTCATTCCCAATGAGTAGGATATTGTCGATAGCTGGGAACATTGCAGAGCGAAGGAGTAAGGTGGGTTTGCCTCGCATATTACGATGGTCATGCTCTCACTTAGTGTCCTTCAAAGTACTCAAGAGAGACATATTCGAGTCTAACAATGTGTATTTACTCTATGCATAATATGTTTGTTTGGTTGTTAAATTGACACTAACCAGTTTACTGGGTTGTTGATGCAGAGAAAGGTTAAAGAGGGTCTTGTCATGACAGACGCTGAAAGAGAGTTTTGAGATACCCTAGTAGATAGATGACATATATTCGATCTAGGTGCCAATGATGATAATGCTGAAAGTGGCAGTTGGTCGAGTAGTAGGGTTAGTTCTAAAAGCGACAGTGATGATCATCGTGGAGGTAACAATGATGAATGTGGAAGAGTGGAGGGAAAGGATGAACATGAGCATTTTGAGCACGAGGATGCTGAATGTGGAAGGGTGGAGGGAGGGGCATACACACCTAGTGATGATATGTTCCATGATGTGGTGGGGGACGTACATGATGAGGATGAGTTGAACCCACCTGATGTCCATCTTGTGGACTCCCATAGAGAGTGATCTATGGATGAAGAGTATCCTGAGTGCACTGCCTACAGGGAGGGAGCCAATCCTGACAATTCTATTTATTCGTACATATGGATTATTGATAGCTCACTATCGATGTTGGATGGCAGTATATCGAGTTTAGATAGTCATATATCTAATATCAAGGAAAACATGATAGACATGAAAGAACAATTGTCGGCCATCATGTCACTGTTGCAGTTTATGTGCAAGGTTTGCATTTACTATCATTTTATGACTTTACGTGTTTAGTTTTCACGTGTTCATGAACTCATCATTTTAGTTTACTAATTGAAGGGTTCCATGCTGAATGAGGAGACGACAAGGTCACCCATCCCAAGGTCATCCCATCTGGGGATCTCGATACCACTAATGCGATTGTCTCTAATACTCCCATCCCCTTTGTAGAGCCTCAAAATACCACTACTTCACCTACTTCTATCCCCCCTTTAGAGCCCGATACCACAACATCACCAACCCACGTCCAACCTATAAAGGTCGATGTCCCACATACAGAGGCCGACATGTTTGACTTACTCACCATGCCACATACAGAGGTCGGCATGTCTGACATCTCAGAGGCTAACACTTCTGGTATTGTTACAACCACAAAAGGAGTTACATTGGTGAGTAATTTATTGATAAGTAATCTTTGTTTATATTTTTATATTTCTTGATGAGTAATTTTTTGTTATCTGTTTATGTGGAATCTCGAAGAACTACACTTAAGAGGAAATGTGTTGATAAATATACACTTCCAACTCAAGTAAAAAAGAAAATTATGGTTAAGTATCCTCTCCCAGGTGTGCCTACTTCACTATCTAGAACGATTGTCGGGACAACGTAGCACATGACTTTCTACATAATATCTTTATAGAAATGATGGGCTGGATCTCAGACGAAATACTGATAATGAGGTTCAAGAGAATTCCTTTAAATCATTTGCCAAGCAATTTTTCAAGGAATTGATTGAACCGTGTTCGTGGGTCGAGTGCGATGTAAGTTTCCTAGTCTTGACTTCTTTACAGTTGGATATCTTGTACTTTGACTGAAATAGTAATTTTTTGTGCAGACCATACATACTTTATTTCATTTTATGAAAGAAAAATTTTATACCCGACCTAACATGTGCATGCACAAGTTCACCGTCTTGCCAATTGGTGTAACGATAATTTTGATACATTTTATTGTGCAGAGTCATTTTACTATGGTATATTTTGTTACTTAACTTCTCATTTTATTTGGCAGAGTCACCTTAATGCTTGTGATGGGGTATTTAAATGAATAATAAATAAGACGTGACTAGAGGCTACCCTAGTATGGGAGGATGAAGACACGTACAAGGACTACATCAATGGTAAATTTGATGTCAAATGGGTAGATGTGGATTTCGTGTATATGGCAATGAATATCAGTGAGCACTGGATGGTTCTTGCAATGGACATTAACAGAGGCCATATATTCGTGTTTGTTTCACTTCTGTCATACACACCAATGACGAAGCTGGGGACTTGGCTGAAGCTATTGATTGTCACAATACCATCCCTACTTCACTACTGTGACGTGGATCGTTCAGAGCCAGACCTATCCACATCCCATTGAAAAATCTCATGACCTATGAACGCCGACATATAACACGGGTCGTTGATTGTGGCATCTTTGCAATAAAATTACTAGAACATTTGGTGACTGGTGCTGATCTGTCTGTAAGCACTCAGGAGAAAATGAGTGAATATATGATGCAGTTAGCATGTCAATTGTGGGCAAACACTCCATATTTTTTATGTGTATAAAATATGTATTTTTTATTGTATTTTTTATGTATGTAAAAACATGTATTTTTTATATATGTAAACATGTATAAATTTTTTTTATCAAAGTTCAAAGATCAAAGTTTAATATTATACATTTTATCAAAACATGTATAATTGAGCTATTACTCTTTTCATTATATCAATGGTATATAAAACATTATATCAAAGTTCAAACATTGAGAGAGGGAAATTTTGAGAGAGAGCGAGATTTTGAAAGAGAGCGAGACTTTGAGAGGGAGCGAGATTTTGAGAAAGAGCAAGATTGAGAGAGAGCGCGATTTTGAGAGAGAGAGATTGTGAAGGCTGTGTAATGCTCTGTTAAATCCTCAATGCTAGATACTCGATACTCGATGAAAAACTTCTGACTCGATGCTATTCGATAGAAGAAAATTGATACGCGATTCAACTCGATACTCAAAAATCGATATGATTTGATAACATGATTGTGTTTTCGTGATTTGCAAAAAGATTCACTTTCTTTTACATAAAAAATACTCATACTCCAGCTTGTTATTATTTTTTGTTTACAGAAAAATAAAGATTGCTTACAACTTGTTTTTGTTTACAAAAAAAAAAAAGGAGAAAGTATGAGAAACCCTTCTTAGGGGCCTGATCAATGGTATTTATAATACATACCAACAGACCGTTATAAGATAAAGTTAGTTATAAACTAAACTAGATTAGAGGTATTTGAGTCACAGTTTTTGGCATTTTCAGTACGTCGCACAATTGTGAGCGGTTCGCTACAGTTTTGGCGGTTATGCCCATAATTCCTACACCGACCACATTTCATTTGTCTGCAAAATTATCTTCTGGATGGTATTCTTCTCACTCTCCATCGCCCAACTTGTGCCACAAACTTTGGAGGAAAGATAGTCTTTTCTACATATCCATCTCTTCCATTCAGATATGTGCCCAAGTGGATTTATAGGCTTCGCATACGCAGTCATTAGAGAGTCCATGTATAAAATAAATTGCAAAAACTCTGAATGGGTATATTTCATTCCTTTGCTGCAACAATTGCATGTGAACATGGGATACCAAGTGAGTCGAATTCCTTACACGTGCATTCCTTCGTATGAAGATTCACAATACCGTCCAATCGATTATCTTGCACATGGACCCGATAACAATCAATAGGCTCAACTCGATATCGTCTTCCCTTATCGACCTCACTTGCCAATCGGGTTTCACAATAGTCAGAGTGCAATGTTGTTCGAGATGCCCAGTAATTCCTCCGTTCATCGAACCATGATTGGAGCATTCCTTTAACATGTTCAATCAAGCATACTATGGGCAATAATCGATATTCTTTAGTTAACGAATTGAAACACTCTGCATTGTTGAACGTCATGTTGTCATATCTTTGTTCTATTTGGTAAACTCGTACTCAGCTTTGTAGACCTATGTCTTCCAGATATTTTGTGATAGAACTGTCTAAAAAACTACGGAGTTTGTCCCATTTTGTCTAGAACTCTGTCATGCGAAATTCCTTGTTGTATCTCTAAATATCCCAACAAACGTACTATCCTTAAAGTTTGTAATAAGATTCTGTTCTATGTGTCACGTGCACAATCCATGAAATGCTGTGGGAAAATGCATGAATAGCATTGCTAATAGATATCATCCGATCAGACATAAACACCAGATTATCAAGTTCTTTGATACTACATTTCAAGTTCGACATAAACTATTTCCATGATCGATCGGTTTCATTGTCCACTATTGCATACGCTAGTGGGTATAATTGATTGTTTCCGTCCATAGAAACCGTAACCAACATGGTCCCTTTGTACATTCCTTTCAAGTGCGACCCACAACAATTATCACAGGCTAACAACTTGCGAAACCTCTAATACAAGGCCCTAATGCCATAAACATATACTTGAAATGCACCTCATCTTCAAGTTCGATCTCAAACACTGTACCCAGATTCTCTATTTTTAACGCTTCCCCATAAGCATGTAATATGGAGTATGAGTATTTTGGAGTATCTCTAGTGAGACCATATGCAACTTCCCTTGTACGCCACGCTTTATCATAACTTATGTTCACGCCATAATCTCTCCTCATATCCTCAACGATATGATAAGGTTTATAAATACATCCTATTCCAGTAAACTTATCTTTAATCAATTGACCAATAACCATAGCAGTTGCTTGTCTATGGTCATGATTCAGAATTTCGATGGAATGTGTGTGCGAACTACAGTACTTTTGGATCTTGAATATATCAGACCCTTCCATTTTTACTACACGAAGGCTCCACTTACAAGTCTCCCCAATACATTTGACAGTGAACAAAGATTTGGTTGACTTTCTGACCCTAAATTCAAAATTTTTGTTGATGGACAAAATAGATAATCGCATTTTCAGGTCCTTTTTACTCAAAAATAGTTGACCAACTTCAACGTCCTCTGTCCCAAATGAAGAGGTACTAGGCATAATCAACTCCCTCCTATGACTTAAAGACATAGATGGTGGAATCATTGAAGCTGCTGCAGAACAACACACATCTATATGATCATGATCCATTTCATTCAATCCTGTTGATTGCTCATTAACATCCATTGAAGGACCACAATCCATATAATCATGTCTAGATGATCTCTCATTATCAACAACTGAAGTACTGCCCAATTCTGATTTCAATCTTGCTGGGTTAGTACGGTCGTTGTCTAGTGATAATGTTGAAGGTACAGTGTTGGTAGACAATGGAATATCATCCTCTTCCTAATGAAATTGATATGATTTCTCATATTATCTGTCCACAGTCGTATCATCATAACTCACATTTCCAAACTCCATTCTAATATTTTCGTCCTGATTTGATTTTAGTGTTATAGATAACTGAAGTCTACTAAGCTCTTCTCGAAAAAGAAGGAAATGAACATCATCATCATTCTTTATGTATTGTGGAGGGGCTTCATATTCAAGCTTATATTTAACTTTCATTATAAGATCAAACTCTGAAGAGCTGACATTTGTAACTCTGTAAATGTGAGATTTAAGTTTTTCATACTTCAATTTAACAGGCACAATGATTCTTGTCAACTCTCTCCCAATATACGAACTTTCATTCTCATCCCAGTCACCTCCATATCGAATAAGTAGACACTTTTCTGTCATCCTACAAAGTAAGAGAACATTTGTCATTAAGTTGTACAAGCAATTGAAGTGTACTCTCGCTCTTTCTCTTAATCTCTCTCTCTCTTAATCTCGCTCTCTCTCTCTTACTCTTGCTCTCTTTCACTCTCGTGCTATCTTTCACTCTCTTTCTCCTAATACAAAATTTCGTAATACTACTTTTCCAGAAATAACACAGCAAAAATAATGAAACAGACTCAAAATAATGAAACACCGTTTTGAAAAATCTGTTCCGTTCTGAAAAAGCCTCTTCTTGGAAATTCCTGTTTGAAAAATCTCCGTTCAGTAAAACACCATCGAAAACCAGAGGAGTAATCACCATTGAAATGAAGTTTAGAGTTTAAAGAAATCACCATTATATTGTGTTTAGGTATTATTGATTTAAGGCTTCAGTCGTGAAAATTGTCAAATCATTCGTACATTGACGAGTAATCCCATCAAACCAGAGAATTTCAAGTAAGAGCGAGAGTGTTTATCCAGAAGAGAGCGAGACTTATAAGGTGAGGCACTTGTGAGGGTAATTTACGTAATTCGGTATGTCGATGATGTCAGCAGAGAGTCAATTGACATTATTTTTTAAAAATGGGTCATCTGACATTTTGGACTCAAAAAATGGGTCATCCGTACAAATTTCCCAGATTAGAAGTCTTTTCTTTTAACTAAAATTAATCTTAAAAGAAGAAAATAATAATAATAATAATAATAATAAATTAATGTGTTATTTTTGTAGAGAGAGGCAGGTGAAGAGACGTCCATACCTTTACTCGTATCAGCTGGTTGGTATTGTGCAGTTCAATTTCCTGTATTTATTACAAATATATCTGATATTTATAATCTTTCACACTAAATTAAAAGTAAAAGGATTCTTCAGCAACTTAACACAAGCTAAATTAGCTATAATGTAACTTAATTAGTTAAAGTATTATATTTTCAACTCAGAAAATCTGATGTTTTGAATCTTCATTGTAATCTTTTAAAAAGAAAAATATCACTCTAAATTCTCAATTTATCTTTTTATAAGTATGTACGTAAAATGAAAATGTTAGTTGTTATAGTTACAATATTTAGTTTAATTATATAATACAAATGAATATATATATATAATAAAAAAGAAGGAAAAAAAGTAAAATGAGAATGCTTTCAACTCGAAGATTTGAAAAATTCATGTTTGCATAAAAAACACTCTAGATATCATCCATTCGAGGACATACTTCAGATGTCGGGCATCTCACAATATCGTAAAATAAACACGATAATACAGATGCACACTTCATGGAAATTTAAGATGCTCGCAAAACAAACCATCCTAAATCTTATAATAAGATTCAAACTATGCTCAAACTATTAAAAAAAACTAAAATTTAAAATTTAATTCATGAGTATGCGTTAAATTGGAGAGCGTATATATGACCTCTCCTAATTTGTATACTATAAACAAATTGAAGTATCTTTTTTATATTAAAAAAATTCACGAGTAAATTGAAATTTTGCCTCACAGAGCCCAATTTAAAATTTAACAAAAGAATTCATATTCATATTACTCTTTAAATTTTCAAAACTAAATCTATTTTAGTCATTGAAAATTTAAATCTATTCTATTTTTTCCTCAAACTTTAAAATCTCAATTTTAGTAATACAAACTTATTTAAATAAAGGAAAATGTATGAAAAATGAAATAAATCAAAATTAAGAATATACCGGATATAAATTAAAGATGAGAGAAAGTGTTATAAAAGGAAAACAATATAGATTAAACATGAGAGAGAAAGTTATTATCACAAAATAATGTAAACATGAGAGAAAGAAAATGGGTAAGTTTAAAAATAATGTAATTTTTAAGAATAATGTAACGAATTAAGACCAGCCACGAGTTTGTTAGTTGTCTTCTTTTTTCTCTCATGTTTATATTATTTTGTTAGTTCAAGAACATGAGATAAAGAAAAAAATTATAAGAAGAAGACAAGAAGTTGGGAGAAAATGTGGAAAAAAAAAGTCTTAATTCGTAGCTGGCCTTAAATCGTGGACGAGGTACACGATTTAGCTTTAAATCATGAACGGGGTACACGATTTAGCCTTAAATCATGAACGGGATACGCAATTTATGTGCTGACTCAAAACTCGTGGACCTCGTCCACGATTTCACAACCATATTTTTGTCAATAATTTCAAACCATCCCCATTTTTGTCAATAAATATTAAAACAACACTATTGTAAAAAAAAAATCGAAAGAAAAAAGATGGAATAATTATGTAAAATGGAGGTGAGTCATAATAGTGACACATGTCATTGGGTAGAAGAGGTATTGAAGAGTTCCATACTTCGACTAGAAATTTTTCCTAACTTATTTATGAATATTGAAAAATGTCCATATATATGTATATAGCAAAATGTCATTAGAATGCGGATCGTCACTATAAACCCTTATATATCTGTATACAACAAAATGTCACTAGAACATGAGTCGTCACTATATATTTGTGATATTACGCGAAATTCTAATAGATCTCTTCGGTCTATCACCCGCCGATAGATAGTGATATTTTATTACACTTGAATACTTTTAGCATTTTATCTTAAAATAATTATCAATTTTTTTTAATATAATTTAATTAATATTAGTTTAATTTTTAATTTTAGATTAATGAGCATTTTAAAACAAAATCGAAGAAAGTTTGAAATGAAAATGAGTAGAAGAATTAATTAATTAAAGAAGAAAAGTGGATACCCTTTTCTGCATGTATTCAATCTCCGCAAACTGAAGGTCATTCTGGAAACAAAGGAAATAACAGATGATATAATTATGACCAAGAGACTGACAATTATGTAGAGAAAATAGAAAAAATAGATTGTGATCTACTAGAGTAAAATCACAGCTAAAGTAGATTGAGAATAATAATAATAAAGAGGAAGAAAGGAGAGAATAATATACAATAATTTTACGTGAAAAACCACTAAACAAATTAGGGTAAAAACCACGATAGAAGAATTTCACTATATGAAAATAGGAGTTACATAACTTTTTTTATGGCCCAAAGAAACTTGGTCGTCAAGAAAATCTAATGGCTTCAAATTGTTCTTGATAGATGTGAATGATCTAATGGTTCCAATTGTCCTAGAGAGATGTGAAAGATCTAATGGTCATAAATTGATCTTGTACAACATGTAAGATCCAATGACCCAAAATTGTCTCCAAGAAACTTCTTAATAAGCTTCTTAAAAAATCTTTATAATTATCCAACAATCTCCCACTTGGAGATTTGATTGGTAATCAATCACATCTCCACACCATTCTTTCTACCTTGCCATCTTCATATTGCTTATATTTCTGTTAGGCCATTCGAGGATCGACACCAATTGAACTTGTCAATAATGACTGCCTTTGTCAAGTAATCTTCCAGGTTTTCTTTTGTATGAATTTTATGCATATCCACTATTCCTTCCTCCACTTTTTCACAAACGAAGTGGTACTACCCTCAAATATGTTTGGACTTGGCATGGAAAGTTCGATTCTTTGCAAGATACAAGGCGCTCTGAGTGTCACAAAACAGAGAAATTTTCTCATGTTCATGTCCGAACTCACCCAACAAAATTTTTAACCATACCGCTACTTTACTAGCTTGTGTAGCTGCAACATATTCTGCGCATGTTGTTGATGTAGTCAGTTGATTACAGTTTGGAAACCCAGCTTACAGCTCAGCTAGCAAGAGTGAACACATATTTGGTGGTGGATTTTCTTTTATCAAGATCACCTGCATAATCTGAGTCAACATATCCTCTAACAGTAAAGTCAGATCCTCTATAACACAAAACAACATCTATGGACCTTTTAATATATTTAAGAATTCTTTTAACAACATTCCAATGCTCTCGACCAGGATTCCCCATATACCAACTAACAACTCCTATTGCATGTGCAATGTCTGGTCTGGTACAAATCATAGCGAACATTAAACTTTCCACTACTGATGCATATGGTACTCGAGACATCTCCATCATCTCTACTTCATTGCTAGGGTTCATACTAGAAGATATCTTGAAATTAACAGGAAGAGAGGTAGAAATTGGCTTACAATCTTTCATGTTGAAGCGTCGCAAGACCTTTTTTAGATAATTTTTCTGTGATAGCCTAATCTTCATATTATTTCTGTCTCGGTGAATTTGCATCCCTAGAATCTTGTTTGCTGGTCCCAAGTCCTTCATTTCAAATTTCCTAGCCAATCGAGCCTTTAATTATTCAATACAATCTTTGTTAGGGCCTGCTATCAGCATGTCGTCAACATATAAAGCAAGACAATGAAGTCTTTTTCTCCAAACCTCTTAAAATATGCACAAGGGTCTACATTAAGTCTGTTGTATCCAAGGCTCATAATGAAGGAATCAAATCTCTTCGATCAACACCTAGGCGCTTGAGACCATATAGAGATTTGTTTAACCTGGAAACCAAGTTCTTTTTTCCTTTTACTTCAAAACCTTCTAGTTGGAGCATATAGATTTCTTCTTCGAGATCTCCATGGAGAAACACAATTTTAACATCTAACTGCTCTAAGTGTAAGTCAAATGTAGCACACATTGCCAAGACTATTCTAATAGTAGTAAGTCAAACTACTAGAGAAAATATCTCATTGAAGTCAATACCTTATTTCTCAACGTATCCCTTTACCACCAATCTTGCATGATACCGCTCCACTTGGTCATCATTGTTGTGCTTGATCTTATACATCCACTTGTTACCAATGGGCTTTCTCCCTTGTGGTACCGTTATAAGTTCCCAAGTTTTGTTCTTATGAAAAGCTTCTATTTCTTCCTACATTGTTGTCATCCACTGAGCATAATCTGAACTTTTTATTGCCTCCTTAAGAGTTAAAGGCTCTCCATCCCCGACAGAAGACAATATACAACATTGCTCTCCATAATATACTCAGATCGCCAACCTGGTAGTATTGTTATTCGACCAGATCGAAAAATCTCTGGTACTTATGACTCAATTGGTTCTTGGATCTCGTGCACTGGTTCAGTTTCAGAAGAATCCTCTATGCTCTTTATATATATATGATATTAAAATTATTAGCTAGTCCAATGGTAAATCTATTACATTTATTTTTACTAATTATATAAAACCAACTTGAAAACTATAAAACATAATCTGAATTATCTAATAAACAAGTCCAAACTACACATTTGTCTCCTTTCTATGTTTTGTACTTTTAAGTAGGTCTCCTTTGATCAATATTTATTTTCAGTTTTTTTTTAAAAGAATGAAGCTACATAAGTTTCTTTGTTGATATGTTTTAGTTTTATTTTAATTTTTTTCATGTTTATTTAGTTTCTATTCATGTTTTCAAAACACATAGAAAAGTTTCAAAAGCTAAAAAAAAATTGGTTTGAAAAAGTAGATTAAGAATTCAATTGTTTCTTTAAAATAGGTGAAAATCATAATTTTTTTATTAAAAAAAACCTTATAAAAAAGAGGCGTAGTTTTCAAAATCTTCTTTTTATGTCTTGATTTTGACTAAAAATTTAAATATTAAATAACTAAAAACATAATAGAGAAATTGAGAAAGAAAAATATGAATTTCAAACATAAAAAACTAAATTGGTTTCTGAAACTGTGAAAATTAAAATTCATGGAGCTACAGGCAAGACAAAAAATTATTAATAAATAAATTAACTTTTTAAAGATTTAAATTTATCACAAACTGACACAATATTAAAAGTTCATGTAAACATAAATAGAGATACATTATTAAAAATTTAGAATTTGATTTGACAATTTTGAAAGTTTAAATCAAGTAAAACACAAAAATCAAAATTCATCGATTAAACTTAAAATTTAACCTAAAAATAATTGATAGAATATAAAAAAGAAGCAAACAACATGTCCCTTAATTACTAATGAAGATTATTTCATGTTTTTATATTTGTTAATAGATTTAGAAGTTAAATTTAATTTAAATAATTTTTCAAAATGTATTTGATAATATATTTCTAAACCATAAATGAAGATTATTTCATGTTTTTTTTATTTGGTAGTAGATTTTAAAGTTAAATTTAAATTTAAATAATTTTTCAATATGGGTTTGATAATATATTTCTAAACCATAAAATTAATTATAGTTGTTTACTAATATATTATGTTGAATATACTAATTAATTTATGAATTTGTTTTATGCTAAAATTTTTGTATAGTTATTATTTTATAATATCATATATTATATAATACATATTTTAATTTAATAAAAATAATCAAGTTTATAACATGACATACTATATTTATTGTTGCTTTTATCTTTTTCTAATATAATTTTGCATTTTAAAATTTCAAATTCAAAATATAGATTCGTTAAAAATATAAAAATGTTGTTTTTTAAAATCCGTACTATTTTGATTACAAAATCTATAAACAATTTTAGAAAACAAAATCCATATTGCCTACCAAACGCATATTCATTGAACTCAATTGATAAGCATAAAGCAGAATCTAAATTGTCTATCAAACAAGTCCTAGACTTTCAAAACTACAAATTTAGGTCTCCTTTCTATGTTTTGTACTTATAAGTAGGCCTTCATTGATCAATATTTATTTTCAATTTTTTTCTTTTTAAAAAATTAAGCTACGTCAATTTCTATGTTGATATGTTTTAGTTTTATTTCAATTTTTTTAATGTTTTTTTAAAAAGATATGAACGGTAGATCAGTAGGTGTACTCAAACATCTCCACTAAGTAGACACCTTCATAGTACCATTTGTTAGGGATGATGCCCTAAATCTCGTGGGTTCTGTAATTTGTAATTATAATGTACAAATGATATACATATTTGATAAAATATGAGATATTTTATTCGATATTTAGTAGAATTAACTCACAAAACCAATAAACGAACATCCAAGATTATCTTTTGTAGCTTAAACATGTATGTAGAGACATACAGGTGGATCATATTTAAGTGATAACCTAAATGGTCTATAGTTTATGAATAAGGTTGGGTACCTTATCTTGGTGACACTACGAATATGACCCGTCTTGTAGGTGTTACAATTGTTGTAAAGTGTTATAAATGATCTGATCATGATCATTCATGTGGAGACATGTGAGTGAGGGTATTCTATACAAAGGGGTTTATATAAGACTAGACTACGAAATGACTAGTCTCATTATATAACATCGTTCATAATAGATACTTACATTTCACCAAGATGACCATAGGTAACATGACTTGAATCCTGAGTGAGTTGTGACCTCCTGTCTATGAAGGTGGCCTTTGATTTGTATGGGTGAGACTGGCCCGATCACGACTCAATAAGTCTACCATTTTAAGGATTCGTCTGATTGGAGAGGTGAGAACACAACTACACAAGATGAAATCCACCCTTTTCATCCTTGAATGCTGTAAATTAAATATTAATTGCATAAATTGTGTTCTGTAATTTTATTGTTCTGTGAAAATTAAAATTGGATCGATCCCTGCTTCTGCTGCGGAATTTCACAGTTCCTTTAATTGGTATCATAACATGGTTTTGGTACCAAATTTTATTGTTTCAAAATTGATTTTACAGATCTATGGTGGGTTGCATTCTGTAAATTGATCCATGTGATGAATGAATTTTTTTTTGTTGGTTTGAGATTATTAGATATTTTCGGGATTGGATCATAGTTTTTATAGGTTTAATTTACAAATTGGTTTGTAAGGGCCCTTTATTTTTGGGCATAAATTGTTATAGAGTCTGTAATTCTTTATTCTTAAGTCGCTCGTGTTGTTCATGCTGTTTTTTTTTTTTTTGAGAAAACGAGGCCAAAATTGGAGGAAAATTGAAGGAGTTCGCAACTGTACAGTAGCATTCCAACGCTGCCTAGGGCGGAACGGAATGTTCTTTCCGTAGCATCGCAATGCTAGGGCACAGTGTTTCAATACTCCAAGATGAAAAGAATGAACTCGATTCGTGGCTTGGCTAGTTCGTGTTCGGTTTGCTTGGTTCGAGCAACTTGTGGCCGGTTGGGGTGCGGACGGTCCAATTCGTGCGGTTCAATGTCCGGTTCGCTTGTTTTGAATTGATTATGATATTAATTTGTAATAGTTAGTTGTTTTTTTAATTAATTAAATTAATATAAGTGTTATATTAATTTAATTAATTATTTTAAATTATGCATATGATGTATGGTTTAATTTATATAATTATATGTCATAATCTATGTCATATAGTAAAATCTCACCATAGGTTATGCATTATTCATGTATCATTATATTATAAATGTTATTATATATAGTTACATAATTTAATTTTATAGCATACTCATGCATCATATAATATAAATGTTATAATATATGTTTGCATGCATTAATAACATAGCCATGCATCATTGATATTGAAAGTGTTATAATATATAGTTTGAATGTATGGAAGGATGTATGTTATTAATTATTTCATTACTTTAATATATAAATGTTATATATATTAAGTAATGAAATTGAATTGCATGAAGCATATCACGACTTTAGGTTATTTTATAATTATTATAATTTTCCTAAATATGCTTTCACATACAATAATTGGTTTTAATTTATTTCATTTCTTTTATAAAAGTTATATTTTTAATGAAATTAGAAATTAAAATCAATAATTCAGAATTGCATGCAAACCTTATGTTAGTTTTTTTTAAAAATAAGTTTAATCTTTTAATCAGTTTAATAGGATTAAATTGGTTTTAATTAAAAGATTAAATTTGTAACAAATGTATCTATAAGGGATCTTTTGTCTAAGGCTAGTTCTGTCTAGGTTGGAGTATTTAAATTGACGGAAACGAACATCCGTACCTGGGAACTGACCTGAAAAGGTGAATTAGATAGATTTGGTACAAGCATGCAATTGTTGATTAAAGTTTATTAAAATGTTTAATGAACATTAATCAAAATTATCTAACCATCCAAAGTAAATGTTACTTTTGGGCAAATTTAAACAATCACTTAGTAAAATAATTAGCTGGATTTTTCTAAGATAAATCAATTCTAGGTAAAACACTCAGTGAAAGGAAAATAGGGTATATGATACTTCATTTTTCCTTTTCACGTTTCTTTCTCAAAGTCCACACCGTGAGATCTATACTCGTCCTCGAGACACCTTTGCTTGTGTCCCCCCTATGGGTGGTGTTTATATATGTCAATACCAAGGTGAATGGAGAGAGTGTTTAAGTGAGTAGGAACGGGACGTATGTCAACACATCCCACAGTATCTCTCATTAGTTTGTAGTAAATTTTCAAGCTCGGCCTTGAGGTATCTTTGCTTGTGTCCCTTACGGATAGCATTTGCATGACTTTTTAATCAAACTCTAAAAATAGATAGCATTGCTTTAGTTTTTGCCCTAATCGATTTTTCCCTACGGTTGGCCTATTGGGGCGAAACTCTAGAATCTAAAATGAAGGGTTACACTTACAAGAAAATGTTAAACAAGTCAACAATTTCTAGACCGAACAATGGTGACTAATATTAACAGTAACAAGGAGTAGTTCTATATATTGGTTGAGATTGTCTCATTTCAATGAAGGGGTACCTAATCACCCTACGATGTCTTTTACCCTGCCTCACTGAAACATCATTGCAAAATAGATGTCACATAGGATGCATTAAATTATTTTGCTAAATTGATTGGTTTTTCAAATGGGTAATACTTGAATTCTAATATAAATAATTTATATGTTTAAGCAAATTCATTATGACTTCTGCAACGTTAAACTTACTCGTCGCCAACAAACTTACAGACGAAAATTACACAATATTGAAAAACACAATCAACACAATATTAATCATCGATAACCTGAGGTTTGTCCTTATGGAGGATTGCCCTCCTGTTCCTACTTAAAATATCTTCAAAACATTCGGGAGGCATATGAGCATTGGATACGAGCAAATGAGAAGGTCCGCGCGTATATCTTGATAAGCCTTTCTGAATTCTTGGCCAAGAAGCATAAGCCTATGATCACTGCCCGTGAGATCATGGAGTTCTTGCAGGGGATGCTCGAACAATCGTTCGCACAATTCAGGCATGATGCTCTAAAAAACATCTTCACTGCCCGTATGCAAGAAGAGGCATCTGCTAGAGAACATGTTCTTAACAAGATGGTCCACTTCAACTTGGCGGAGATGAATGGGTCTATCATCGATGAAGTCAGTCAGGTTAGCTTCATATTGGAATCTTTACCCAAAAGTTTTCTGTAGTTCTGTAATAATACTGTTATAAAAAGGATTGACTACAACCTAACTACTTTTCTTAATGAGCTACAAACCTTCCAATCCTTGATGAAAACTAACAAATAGAAGGGTGAGGCAAATGTTGCTTTTGAAAGATCTCTATGAGGAGAAAACCTTGAATGGAAGCAAGATCGTCCCAAATTCATTTTTCATTGAATATAAGTTTACAGTAAATCAAGAACAATATATGAATTTACATAAATTATAGCATGCATTAATAAAGGAAAATTTAGGGTTTCAAAAACCCTTACCTTTGAAGATTATTCTTCAAGAATCCCTCGAACAAGTCACGAACGGATCTCCTTCTCCAAAAGGGACACCACCAAACGGAGCCTCCTGTATTCTCCTTAGGGATGAGAATGGCAGGAGGTGTGCACTCTGCCTTAGGGTTTTACAAGAGGGAAGGAGATGGAGAGGAGGAGAGGGAGGAGAAGAACTTTTCTTCTCTTTTCATTTTTTTTTTCAGAGAGAACTTTTCTCTCAGTGTTTCATGGAGGAAGATGAATTTGCATAATCTCTCTCTCTGACCCCTCTCGTCACGTATTTTGCTGAGAGAAATTAGGGGGAGGGATTGTAACTCTTAATTAATATTAATTTAATAAAATTAAACAATAATAATTATACATAAAATAACAACCTTATTATATGTATATAAACTATATGTTATATCCCATAAAACAAATAATCTATAGTTACATATTTTGTCAAATACAATATAACCTATAGATGTATTTTCTCTCAACCATACATGACATTTAATATAAATCACATTTACAGTAAATTCACTTATATGAATCTCATTCATATAATTGATATTTGGATCATATCCAAATATTTAATTCTTCTCAACTTATGTATGGTATTTAATATAAATCAAATTTATATTAAATTTAATTACGTGAATCTCATTCATATAATTACTATTTGAATCATATTCAAATTCCTCTCATATTATCTTATATTATAATGTATCAAATACATTATATTAATTATATCACATATATAATTAATTTAATTAATTATATCATATATAATTAATTCACTCAATTAATTTGAACACTTCAAATTAATCTAAAAATAATTCTCAAATAAATCGCTATTGAGCTACAGAGAGAACCTTATGGATCTGTAGATTGAAGATCCAACAATACTTGGTGTTGGAGTTGATGTCCTAAATCTCATAAGGTTCTATAGTTGTAAACATTATTGAACAAACTCATTATGTATTTAATAAAATATATGATATTTTATTCACATTGTCTATAAAATATATGATATTTTAGTTGCATTAACCAAAAACCAAAAAACTAACATCCAAGGTTATCTTTGTAACTTAAACATGTATGTGGAGACATACGAATGTATCATGTTTAAGTGATAACCTAAATGGTCTATAGTAGATGGATAAGGCTGGGTACCTTATCCTAGTGACACTACGAGTATGGTCTGCTTTGTAGGTGTTACAACTATTGTAAGGTGCTACAAATGATCTTATCCTGATAATTCATGTATTAGACATGCCAGCGGAGATATTGTATAAGACCGGACCACGAAATGTTTAGTCTCATTATATAACGTCATTCGTAATAGAAACTTACATTTCACCAGGATGACCATAGGTAACATAACTTGAATCCTGAGTGAGTTGTGAACTCCTGCCTGTGAGGGCGGTCCTTTGATTTGTATGAGTGAGAGTGGCTAGATGGCCGACTCAACAAGCCTACCATTTTGGGGATTCGTCTAATTAG
Organism: Benincasa hispida; assembly: GCF_027475165.1. NCBI lineage: Eukaryota > Viridiplantae > Streptophyta > Magnoliopsida > Cucurbitales > Cucurbitaceae > Benincasa > Benincasa hispida. The sequence goes on from NC_143485.1 coordinate 64,637,859, forward strand.
AGAGCTGAGAACATAGCTACATAAGATGAAATTCACTCCTTTCTCGAGGCAAGGGTAAGTAGATAAATTTCTCCCTTAAAGGCTGATTCTAGATTTTGAACAATGTGGCACCACATCTTCTCCTGACCCGAGAGGGATTTAATCATTGTAGGACTATGATCTATTGTTCATTAGAGGGATTAGTCATACTTAAGGAATTAGATGTAACTGCGGGGGCAAAACGGTAATTTGGTCCAACTGCTTATGAGCAATTTGTGAAGGGTCATCGTACTGTTGATTGGTTATATCTAATGGACACATAAATATATCTGTAGTGCAAAGAGTGCAGCTATCGGTCTTTATTAATATACACATAAATATATCTGTAGTAGAGTGCCCGACAGTTAACGAATGGTGAATAATGTAATTAAAGAGTTTAATTAATTATTCATGTACCATTAAAGCTTCAAACTAAAGGTCCATGAGGTCTCCTTGGTAGCTCAATAGGATTTAGTTGAGAATTAGTTTTTGGATTAATTTGAATTGTTCAAATGAATAGAGGGATTTAATTATATATGATATAATTAAGTTGTTTCAATCATATGTGATATAATTGTCATCATAGTTGTTAAATTTAATATAATTAAGATTTATATTGAATTTCATATAAAAGAGAAAAGAAACTATAGTTTATATTTTATGTGATACAATATTAAAACTATAGGTTATATGCTATATTTGATATAACCTATAGTTGGTATTAGAGCCAAGTATAGCATATAACCGTTTACCTCAAACAATCACCACTTAGACAGAAGGAAACGGAGAAGACAACACCACTCAGAGCCCTCAGTATTCTTGGAGTGAGAATCCAAAGTGTGGGCTTTGTTCAGATTTGGTAGAAGGAAGAAGGAAGAGCGATTGTAAACAACGATCAAGCAAGTGGGAGAAGAGGTCGTCTATCGCATAGACAAGATGCTTGATCGTTTAGGTGAAGTATACAATCGTGTAGGAAAAGTAAGCGATTGTCTAGGAAAAGGTAAACGATTGTCTAAAAGATCGTGTAGGAAAAGGGTGAGTGATCGTCTGAACGATCAAGTAGGAAAAACTAAGCGATCGTCTATACGATCGTTTAGTAAATACCGGGAGCTAAAGGATCACTTGGGAAAAAGGTAAACAATGGTTTAGATAATAGCGCGCGATGGTGTAATCAGTATGCGATCTCTTAGCAATATCGTTTATGTAAGCGATCGTGTAGTCACTATCGTATAGGCTCTGATTTTCTAAACAATGACACTATCTTTTCACAATGTCCGCGCTCCCAGAGATCAACACACCGTCTGCTATTTATAATGCACTCATCCGTTATTTTGAACAGAAGAGGTGCCTTCCCATTTCTTTTACAACCGTCCAATGAATTTTATCACATTCATAACATATAAATTAATATCATATATTATTTATAACATTTTTCTCTACTAGATATAAATCATATTTATATCCAATTTCCTCCAAATTAATGTATCTTATACATAAAGTTAATTATATCATATTTAATTAACTCGTTCAATTATATCATATATAATCGAACTCCCTCTTGTCAATTTAAACATTTCAAACTGACCCAAAAATTGATTCTCAACTTGTATCCAAGCTAACAAGGGAACCTTATGAACCTATGGCTCGAAGCTCTAATGGTACATGAATAGCTGACTAAACTCTTTAGTCACGATATCCACCATCCGTTAACTGCCAAGCATTCTGCTAAAGACCGACATTTGAACTCTTCTTGCCATAAATATATTTCTATGTCCATTGGATATAACCAATCATCACTACGATGACCCTTCATAGATGCTCGTAATTACAGCAGGCCAATTTACAGTTTTGCCCCTATGATTACATCTTCCTCCTTAAGTACCACTGATCCCTCTAATGAACAATACAACATAATCCTACTATGTGTGAACACCTCTCGGGCCATGAGAAGGTATGTGGCGCCATATCGTTCAAGTCATGGAATCAGCCTTTAAGAGAGCTATCTATCTACTTACCCCTACCTCAGGGAAGGAGTGAATTCCATCTTGTGTAATTGAGTTCCCAGCTCCCAAATCAGACGAATCCTCAAAATGGTAGGTTTGAGTCGGCGTTCTGGCCACTCGCACCCATGCAAATCAAAGGACCACCTTCAATGGCAGGAGTTCCCAACTCATTCAGGATTGAGTTCATGTTATCTATTGTTATCCTAGTGAAGTGAAGTCTCAGTTATGAATGGTGTTATATAATGAGACGTTAACATTTCGTGGCTAGGTCTTATACAAACTCTTTGTATAGGACGCCTCCACTCACATGTCCCCTACACGAATGATCAGGATCAGACCATCTGTGACAAGTCACAACAGTTGTGACTATTCTACAAAGTAGGCCGCATCCGTAGCGTTACCAGGATAAGGTTTCCCTCCTATATCCATATACTACAGACCATTTTGGTTATCATTCAAGACATGATCCACTTTATGTCACCACATACATGCTTAAGTTACATACAGATTGTAGGTTATCATTCAAGACATGGTGGGTTTTATAATATGCATTCTGTTTATGTGATGAATGATTATGGATGATTTTATTGATGGATGTTTCGGGATAGAACTCTTTATTTAAGGTCTTCTTTAATTTACAAATTTTGGTTTGTAAAGGCCCTTGCATTTTTGGGCATTAATCATGCAATTGAGTCTATAATTTGTAAGTTTTGAGTTGCTCGTGATGTTCCGGGTTGCTTCAAAGAAGGGTTGCAAAGCGTTGTTTCGATGGAGAAGATGAAACAGAGGTTCTAGATCGTATAGCTATAGCTAAACGATTGGGTAGCTTTTGTTATGCGATCAGGTAACTTTTGCTACACTATCGTGTAGCATTTGCTAAATGATCACATAGCTAATGCTACGCGATCGTGTAGAGTTTGCTACACGATCGTGTTGCATTTGCTACAAGATCGCTTAGTTTCTTGTTGAACGATCGTGCGGTCTTTAGATGTTCAACGCATGGTGAATTGCTACACGATCGCATAGTCTTTCATGCTCATCGCATTGTTGTTAGCTGCACGATCGTGTAGTCTTTCATGCTCATCGCATAGATCATGTGAAACCCGGATTTCTATTTTCCTTACTTAAGCAAGTGATAAAAGGAATTAACTAAGTGAAAGTTAAATCCTATGTTAAAGGGAAGGAAATTTCTAAGTGTTAAGTATATTTTCCTTGAATAATTTAAGTTGTGCTTTAATTGGTAAAATTGTAATGAAATTTGTATAATAAGTAGGTTGATGAGAAAGTTAGTGTAGAATGGTGAAGAAGGAATGGGGATTTGAAAATAAAAATATGAAAATTAAGTTTGGGAAATTTGGGAAAAATTGGCTAAGTATAGAATTTATGTGAAATGCGTTATCGCTGAAGAAAGGATTGACTAACTGAGAAAAATATGGAAAATTATTTGGGAAAAATCTGGAAAATTCGTGTAAAAGTGGCACAAAGTGGTGGGCAAACGTGTAGAAATTGCACGAAGACAAACAAGGTTCATAGTAGCTAACAACAAGATTAGCGAGATTGGAGAGAAAATGGGAGAGAGAAAGATTGAAGAGAATGAGATTTTGAGAGAGAAAATGACAGCGAGATTGGAGAGAGCAAGACCAGCGAGAAAGTGGGAGAGAGCGAGAGTAGAGAGAGCGAGATTTTGAGCGAGAAAGTTGGAGAGATGGAGAGTGGAGAGAGCGAGATTTTGAGGGAGAAAATGGGAGAGAGCGAGAGTGGAGAGAGCGAGACCAGTGAGAAAGTGGGAGAGAGAGAGAGCAGCCTGTGCATGCAGCAACGCCTCGTCCAGTACTGTTTACGAACGCCTCGCCCACGCAAACGTCGAAGGGCCTTGCCTATGCATCAAACGGCCGGGCAAGGACCTATGCGTTGAATTTGGCTGCATTATTGTGGATTATGCATTGAAAACCCTAAGTTGAACACATACGGAGGGTGATGTCACAAGGACAAATGTCAGCCAAACCATGTGTCTTCTTGGGAGAAATTCTTAAGGGCTAAGGAATTCTAGTGGACGCATATGAAGAAGAAACTTTGGGCCAAGATGATGCAAGCTTGCGTTGATAAGGGGAGAGATAAACACTTGACCATGCAGCCAAGTAGGTGGTGTCAACACCAGGGGAAATTTGGACCTATAAATAGAGGCCTTTGGAACTTCATTTTCAAATCACGAAATCAGCAATTTCGTAAAATAGAGGGAGAGCATTGACGGTTGAGGAGAATGCATTAAATTTGGACGAGGAGATCTTTCAATCTACTCGTGTGTTTGAAGTGATTCCAAAGCCATCAGAAATCTCTGTAAGTATAGTTTTCAGGCCGGAGGGAAAAACTCAAAGGAACTAGGCTGGAGATTGAAAAGAAGGTAGAAGGGTCAGACTGTCGGATCAGTCTGAGCCAGTCTTGAAGATTCTATGATTCCAGCCAAACCACGAGAAGCTCGGAGTTGAAAATTTAGGGTAAGCTTTTTGAGACATTTTAGAATACGTTTGTAGAAAGAAGTATTTCAAAATAAGGTTCAGAACTATGAGTAATCTAAGCTGTAAATTGAATCTAGATTCTAGGGGTGAAAAGGAGCCCGAGGAGCCACTAGAGTGAAAAGCTCCTAAAAAATCAAGGTGAGTGGCTAAAATGTTTTAACTAAACATTTTGCTTAAATTGTTTGATTACAACGTGTTATAGAAAGCATGTTTTCAAGAATATTCTCATGCCTTCTTGTTTTATGAAGTGATTTCTAAGCAAGTTGTGAATTATGTTTTGAATGCATACATGTGTGAGAAATTGTTGAAAAACTATTTATTTGTGTTGATTTGATCCAGCATACGTTAACATCTTTAAAGTCATGTTTTATATGTGTTATACTTTACATGCTTTAAAGAGAAAATTCGTTTATGACTAGTTTTACTAAAATGCGATACCGAAGGACATTTGAGAAGGTATCCATCCAACTAGATACTGAAGGACGTTTGAGAAAGTATCTATTGGTACTGAAGGATGTTTGAGAAGGTACCAAGCCAATGGGATACTGAAGGACGTTTGAGAAGGTATCCTAGTAGCTCGATACTGAAGGAAATTGAGAAGGTATCTGAGCAGAAGTACCTAATGTGTGAGGGTACTTAGTGTGGCCACAGGTGAATAGAGTCAGAGATTAAGCAAAAGGGTTTTCTCTGGACTAGCAGTTGGTGTTGGGATTGTTTTACCCACAGTAGGGTACGTTGGATTGAGAAATGATTTTACTGTTTTATGATTAAAACAGCTTTATATGTTTTACGCTTGGAAAATGTTATGCTGCAGTACAAGTACTGTAAAAGTTTATGTTAAGTTAAAAACTCATTATTGAAATCATGCATGAGAATTTACTATCTTTTCTCGGTCACTCACTGGGCGTAAGCTCACCCCATTTTCAAATGTTTTGTTTTCCACCCCATAGGTAGCGGTCAAATCCTCTGAAGATAGCTCTGCGTCTGCTCTGCCTCTAAAGGATCAAAAGACTTGTAACCGTTTGCTAGGTGGTTATTGTTAATATTGTACACATGTTTCTATTGTTCATATAGGGACTAGGGTTTGTGGGTTTTGGGACTTGTAAATCTAGTGTTGTAATGACTCTAAATATATTATGTTCTAAGTTAATAAATTATGGGCCTAAAGACGTCCCGTTGCATATAATTTATATTTGGTATCAGAGTTATTCCGCAAGAGTTATTAGGCAGTAAGTGTCAGCCCAAGAGTTGGTAACTGCTACAGTCACGCCCTTCTCTAGGCTAAGAAGGTGGTCTGGGGCGAGGTGTGACAGATCATTTGCTACACGATCAGTTGCAAAGTGGTTCTTTGAAAGGCGGTTCGGTTCGAGCGATTCAAGTTCCGATTCACCTTTTTTGAACTAGTTGACTCAAATTTTTTAATAGTTAGTCTTTTATTTTCTCTTTTTAGAGGTTCTATCCCGATCCATCAACTATTAAAGTAAATATACATGCGATGTATGTTTTATATTATATGTCATAATGTATGTCATATAGTTTTAAAACCCACCATAGGTTATGCATTTATGTTCATGCATCATTTTATATTATAAATGTTATAATATATGAATATGCATGATTTAACTTACACAAAGCATGCTCATGCATCAAATAATATAAGTGTTACAGTATATGTATGCATGAATTATAGCATATCCATGCATCATTTATATTATAAGTATTATAATATATGGTTGAATTCCTGTATAGAATGTATGCTATAACACGATTTATTACCTAGTTATATAAATGTTATATATTAGTAATGAATAAATATTGCATGAAGCAGGACACTAACTTAGGTTAATTTATAAATGTTATAATTAACTAAAGTATGTCTAGCATGCAATGGTTGGTTTTTAATTGTTTCATTTAATTATAATTATTATAACTAAATGAAATTAGAATTAAAATCAATAATAAAGAGTTGTATGCAACCTTAGGTTATAATTAGTTTTATATTTGTTTTAAAATATGATTGAGATAAACCTAAGATCACATTTCTAATGAGATTAGAAATCTAAGTTTAATCTTTTAATCAGTTTAATAGGATTAAATTGATTCTTAATAAAATATTAAATATGTAACAAATGTATCTATTAGGGATCTTTTGTCTAAGGCGGGTTCGGCTAGGTTAGGGTACTTAAGTCGATGGAAATATCGCACCCCTACCTGGGAACCTACCTGAAAAGGTGAATTAGATAGATTTGTTACATGCATGCAAGTTTGATGAAAGTCTATTGAAGAGTTTGATGAGACTTAAATCAAAATTGTTTAATCATCAAAGACTAGAGTTTTTTTTTAGTAAATTAAACAAACACTTAGATAAAATTAGTAGCCGGATTTTCCTAAGTTAATTAACCCTAGGTAGAACACTTAGTGGGAGGAAAATGAGGTATATGATACTTCATTTAGCTTCTACACATTTTTTTTCCTAAAAGTTCACACCGTGAGATCTACTCTCAGCCTCAAGGCACCATGGGTGTCCCCTTACGGATGGCATTTGGGTAGGTCAATATCAAGGTGAATGGAGAGAGTGTTTATAGAGGTGGGAGCGGGACGTGTGACAACACATCCCTTGGTCTCTCTCATTAGGTTAAATAAAGTTTAATACATCGCCTCATGACATTGTAGGTGTCCCCCTAAAGGATGACTATATTGCATGACACTTTATTTGATCTTAAGAAATGGATAGAGTTGCTTTAATTTCATGTTCCAATCAGCTTTTTCCTATGGTTGGCTCATTGGGGTGGAACTCTAGAACCTAAAATGAGGGGTTACACTTGCACAGAATTGTTAAGGATGTTAATAAATTATGGACCAAACAATGGTGACTATTAGTTACAGTGACAAGAAGTTGTTTTTGTCTAATGGTTGAGAATGTCTCCTTTTAGTGAAGGGGCACTTGATCACCTTAGGATGACTTTTGTCCTGTATCACTAAAGCATCATTGCAAAATAGATGTCACTTAGGGTACACTAGACTATTTTGCTAAAAGTAGTTTAATGCAAGTAGACTAAAATAAGTTTGTTCTTTTTCAGCAATTTCATTAATATAGCTACCACTACTCTAAGTTTACTAGCCGTCGATAAATAATGGGTGAAATCTACGCTAGTTGGAAAAATACAATCAATACTATTCTGATCATCGATGACCATCTCTTTATCCTAATGGAGGAGTGTCCTCCCCGTCCACCTGCCAATGCTCCTCGAATTGTTCGGGAAGCATATGAGCGCTGGAAAAGGGCAAACGAAAAGGCCCTAGAATATATCTTGGAAAGTCTTAATGAAGTCTTGGCCAAGAAGCATGAGCCTAGCTCACAACCCGTGAGATCATGGAGTCCCTGTGGGGAATGTTCAGACAACCATCTACACAGCTCAGGCATGACACTCTCAAGTACATCTTCAATGCCTGTATGCAAGAGGGGGAATCTATTCGAGAACATGTTCTCAACATGATGATCTACTTCAACGTGGCTGAGATGAATGGGTCAAGCATCGATGAGGCCAACCAGGTTAGCATCATACTGGAAACTTTACCTGAAAGTTTCCTTCACTTTCATCGCAATGCTGTTTTGAACAGGATTGACTAAAACCTGACTACCCTGCTCGACGAGCTAAAAACCTTCCAATCCTTGTTGAAAAGCAAGGTAAAGAAGGGTGAAGCAAATGTTGCTTCATCTTCTAAAATGTTCCACAAATGTTCGACCTCTAGAACGAAGTCTATATCTTCCTCCTCCGGTACCAAAAAATGGAAGAAGAAGGGTGGAAATGTTGGGGATGATCCCTAAACTCTCGTGTCCTGTAGTTTGTAAATACTGTTTCACCGAACCTATTTTGATTACGCCAGATTGGACGCAACCATTTGCGTTGATGTGTGATACGAGCAGTTATGCAGTGGGCGCAATGTTGAGTCGGCTCAAGGACAAGATATTGCATCATATCTATTATGCGAGCAAAACATTGAATGATGCGCATGAGAACTATACAACCACGGAAAAGGAAATGCTCGCAGTGGTGTTTGTACTGGAGAAATTTTGATAGTACTTAATCGGAACCAACGTTGTGGTGTATACCAATCACTCTACGATCAAATATCTAATGACAAAGAAGGATGCAAAACCAAGGCTTATACGGTGGGTGTTGCTCCTGCAAGAGTTTGACTTAGAGATCAAAGACCAGAAGGGCATCGAGAACCAAGTCGCTGATCATTTGTCAAGATTGAAGAATTGCGAGGTTCAAGGGAAAGAAAAAGATATGGAAGAAAGATTCCCCGATGAATTGTTGATATTAGTAGACATTAATGTTCCCTAGTATGCGGACATTGTGAACTTCATCGTTTGTGGCCAAGTACTAGATAACTATACTTACTAGCAGAAGAAGAAGCTAAGACACGACGTCAAATTTTATTTTTGGGAAGACCCATTCCTGTATTGACTTGGACCTAATCACATTCTACGTCGATGCGTTCTTGAGCACGAACTCAAGCACATTCTAGAGCTTTGTCATGAATCCCCTTATAGAGGACATTTTGGGGGGCAGCGGACTGCCGCAAAGGTCTTACATTGTGGCTATTTCTGGCCAACGCTATTTAAGGATGCTCATGCCCACGCTGTGCAATGCGACAGATGTCAGAGAATGAGGAATATGTCTAAAAGAAATGAAATGTTGTTGACGTCAATCTTAGAGGTTGAATTATTTGATGTTTGGGGAATTGACTTCATGGGCCCATTTCCACCATCAGAAGGTCATCATTATATCCTGGTCGCGGTTGATTACGTATCAAAATAGGTTGAGGCCATCGCATGTGCCAAGAATGATGCGGCCACAAGGGCGAAGTTTCTGAAGAAGAATATTTTTGCTCGATATGGGGCGTCACAGGCCTTAATCAGCGATGAGGGCTCTCACTTCATCAACCGCATAATTAACAACCTGTTGACTAAATTTAATGTCAGCTATCGAGTTGCTACTGCTTATCACCCACAGACTAATGGGTAGGCAGAGATTTCTAACCGAGAGATCAAAACTATCTTGGAGAAGGTAGTTAATACTTCCAGGAAGGATTGGTCACCCAAGCTTGATGAAGCACTGTGGGCATACAGGACTGCCAATAAAACACCAATTGGCATGTCCTCGTATGCCCTGGTCTTTGGAAAAGCTTGTCATCTGCCGCTCGAGTTGGAACATAAGACGATGTAGGCATGTAAGAAGCTGAAGTTTGATTTAGCAAGTGCGGGGAAAGTTCGGAAGCTGCAACTAAACCAGCTGGTCGAATGGCGAAGGGACGCCTATAAAAATGCCAAAATCTATAAGGAGAAAACCAAGAAGTGGCATGACGACCACATTAACGACCGGACATTCGTCGAAGTTCAACAGGTATTACTCTTTAACGAACGATTGCTATTGTTTCCAGGGAAATTGAAGTCTCGCTGGTGTGGGCCATTCAAAATCAAGACTATCTTTCCCCACGGAACAGTGGAATTAACAACTTTAGATGGGAACAACACGTTTAAAGTCAATGGTCAACGGATTAAGGCTAACTACGGAGGCGACATAGATCAACGCATGGATACCATTGACTTGGGCAAGCAGGATTAACTGCTTGTGCGGGAAGCGATTGCAGTAATTCTGAGAATCCCTTTCAATCAGCATCCTACCTATGTTTACTTGCTTTCTTTTACTGCTTCCTAAATTACGTTATTTACTGCTTCATAGAATTAGCCTTTAATGCTTTCTGTATTTACCTTCAATTTAATTCACTTGAGTATTTTCATGTCATGTTTAATTTCTTTAATTTGTATGCATTAGTAGCGTTGTTCTTAACTTTTATGAATGACTGAATGAAACATTGAACATCGCAAAGTCTTTTCGACTTGCATTATTGATGAATTAAAAAGAAAAAAAATAAAATTTGGTATGTAACGCAGTGATGAGTGCATGGTGTGCTAACAAGATACACCTTGCGTCCATTACACCCAAACGCATTGTGTTAAGGGGTGTGTTGCACGCGTATGTGTTCTTTACCCGTCCTTAGTAAAAAGGCACTATGTTGAGGTAGCGATGCGTTGGTAGCAATACCGTGCACCCAATCCTCCAGAAATGCTTTGAATTAAGGGGTGTATTGCAGGGATACATGCGTTGTTGCCCGTCCACAGCAAAAATATATTTGCGTTAATGGAAGCACAGTGTTAAATTGTAATCGTACACCCATCTGAATCAAATTCATTAATTAATGAAATTCTTTGATTCTTTGTATAGGCAACAATTTTTGTATTGCGTTATTTGTAATTATTGGTATACTTAGTTAATTTTCAATACAACTAAGTAGCAATTATATCTTTTTGCCTGTGCCTTTTCCTTTATCATCCGTTGTCAATATTTGCGATGTTCTTAATCTTTACTTTTGCATTATTCATTACGTTGCCAGGATGTATAATATGTTTACACTTAGAAACATTTCCCACACTTTGTAAATTCTAACTAACGCTTAGTTAATTCGTAGCTTAGCAATACTTTACCTTTTGCCCTTCAAAGTTCTGCTCAAACCTTCTTTTTGAAATTTTTTCTAAGTGTTTGTCTATTCTGTCCAAACAACGCAATGAAGACCTTGCGCATCTCTATATTTGGGGGTGGGGAAAGTCTGAGCAGATGAGATCAAGATTATGCAGTCTTTAAGAAAATGCGTTCATCTTTTTCACAAAAAAAAAAAAACAAAACAAAAAAAACATTTTCATATCAACTCATGTCAGCGTAAAGGAAAACCCAAAAACATTCCCAACCTGATAAGAGTTAGTTATGAAAGGAACCTGTTCGTAGTTGGATGTTCGCATGATACTCGTGGGAGCAAGCCGAAACGAAGGTGGGTTTCCAAGACAAACACAATATGAAAAAGAAAAAAAAAATAAAAGAATACAAGAGACAATCCTCTGAATATCACGAGTTAAAGTTGAAACTGGCACACAACCTGGTTGGATGTTCGCATGACACCCGTGGGAACAAGCCAAAATGAAGAGTGTAACCATGATCAATAGTCTCTAATAAATGACGCAAAATTTGACCACTACATACGGACGCATCAAGTTGTTTTGATAAAGAAGAGGTAAACATTCTCTTTGAAACTAGAAAAGCATTTTTTAGCATAAATTTATAGTATAGAAGAATAAAGTAGGGCTTTGATACGACTTAGCAAGGATAGAAGGAAATTGCATTGTCAAGTAATGTGCCTAAGTGGAGCATTCAGAGCAACCAATCGACACAAATATTTAGGATAGGAATTGACCTTTATTGCCTTAGTCGAAGATATGCTTAAGAACAAGCATATATCTAAATTTGGGGGTGTGATAACTTGTAGAAATACAAGTTATTTATACTGCTTTATTTAGATATTGCGGCCAAAAGAGAGGAGAGTTGCGTCAGTTGTAGAGAAATTAACTAAGAAATACAATAATTACAAATTGTTGTCAATACACCCACTAACACCCTTGCGATGGTAGAAAAGAATATTTCAAGTCTGTTTTGCAGGAAATCAAGTCACCGTATGCGTGCGTGGCTCAAGAGAAAAAGATTAATGCATCTACGTCGCATTGCGCCCATCATTCAGGAATGAATAAATGATCAATGCAATGAAGGCGCATGCGACAATCAATCCAGAGCTGAACTTCAACCGCATGTGGTAATAAAAACAACACCGCATGTGGGCACACGATCAAAAGATGCAAATGAGCAATGCAATCATGAAGGATTTTGACACGTGTACAACTAACCGTTGTGCATTTTCGACGGACTGATTGCATAAAAGAAGGAATATTTATTCCACCATTTTCGGAATTTTCATAACAATAAAGTGTGGACCACAAGTCAGAGAGTCAAAGCTTTCATCTATAAATACACTCAAAGAATTCACTGAAGATATACTTGATACGGGGGATAATTGATACGAGGCTATTGAAAGAGAGGCTGATCTGAGTGCCGATCTGAGAAGATCCGGGAAGAAAAAAGACAAGGCCGAGAGGTGAGTCTCAGGGCGAATCATTCCAAATCCCCGTCGTGAAGCTCTGTACCAAGATAAACTCTACCGGTTGAGTAAGCCTGAGAGGGAAGCTCATCCTTCCATTCACTCCATCTACGTCGGCAAGCAATCTCTCCATCCAGATCGGTGTCAAGACATTGGCACTCTTCTGTATCTGTTTCTAACTCTTATTCATCAATTTTATTTCATCTTCTTAGTCTAAATCATTCACAACCATGTATCAGACGCTTGATTTTATAATTAAATGTCATGCTCACTTTCATTTCCACATTTTTGTCTATTTCCATTCTTCCATTAATCGCTTTCTCCACGATGTTTTCTTAATCCCTTGGTGATTAATATGAATTAAACCAGTAACTTAATATGTGCTAAAGAGATAAAGATGTTTAACTAAAGCATGCCAGACGGCATCTTCACCTTTGAGAGCAAAAGTGAAGATACCATTCTGATCTGTCAAGAGAAGGTTAGAAGAATGCATTAACTAAAGCAAGAAGTACTTCCAGAGATGGAAGCAACCTTGCGTTCATTACGTTCATTCCTATTTCACCACAGAAATGTGGGAAACACGGCCAATCACCGAGAGGTGTACGCAAAGGGAAAGCGAAACCGTACTTATATCTTTAACGTAATTAAGAAACTTGCGCTGTTTACATTAATTATCCTTTCTCTTTCTACTTCGCACATAAGCCTTGCCACCACATAACACGATCTTTGTATATTCTTCACAATCAGTCTCAACCTTGGTATCTTATATCATGTAACCTGTATCTTGTATCATTATAGCTTAGGTTTATTTTATCGCACCTTACTTTTATTGAAATTTACTTTATTATCATATTTTTATCGCTTATCTTTACTTTACTGTACAATTTACTTTATCACATGTACAAACCACACTTTTATTAAATTGAAAAACCCCCGGTCGCATATATCACAAATATAACGCAATTAACCTAAAACAATCCCTGTGTTCGACCTCGGATCACACCGAGAAACTTGTGGTGGAATTATACTTGGTTCCAACGCAAAGAAACTTGTGACAACGCACAGCATACTACTAGAACATTCATTAACAACGCATATCTTGAAGTAGTATCACATAAAGAAAATAAAGTTATCATTCATCCATGCATTGTATGACATAAGATCATTGACCACAAAATAGAAGCATCAAATCTATGTCATCAAGTTTATGGCGTCATCGCATTTTATGTCGCAATAAGTTTATGGCGCCGTTGTCGGGGATTGGTTAATGGTTATTATTGAATATGTTTGTGGTATTTTACAGGAAAGATCTTTTTGTACTGTCTGTTTATCACGAAGAGCAGTCTGACGGCTTATGAGCTCTGGAGTGATCTAGATATTCTAAGCAGACCCAGAGATCAGGTGTATTATTCGCGCGGAAGAACATCAGGGCCGAATTAATTGGTGAAGAAGCATGGCTAATAATAACGAGGCACCAGCGGGGAATCAAAGGGAAGATTGGCCAGCGCAAGATTCCATATTTCTTGCTTCTGATCGCAACGATCCAATGAGAAACTATGCAGTGCCGGATTTCTATAACTTCTCACCAGGAATCTCCAGGCCAACGGTTGAGGAGAATGTAAGCTTTGAAATAAGACCGATTGTGCTGCAAATGATTCAGAATGTGGGTCATTCGGAGGATTACAAGGAGAAGATCCACATGCGCATTTGACGAATGTTGTAGACATGTGTAGCGCATTCCCCATGCCTGGTGTGACTCAAGAAATACTTAGATTATATCTTTTCCCGTACACACTGCGAGATGAAGCAAAGAGGTGGGCTCAGTCGTTAGAGCCAAATGAGATTAACGTGTGGGAATAGTTGGTTGATAGGTTCATGAATAGATTTTTCTCTCCAGCCGTCTACACAAGAAGACGGAGGGATGTGTTGAATTTTGAGCAAAAGGGTTATGAAACTTTGAGCACCGCCTGGGTGTGTTTCAAACAATTAGTGAAGGGTTGTCTGCATATCAGGATTCCCGATAGCATTCTGATGGAAACTTTTTACAATGGCTTAGATCAATCAATGCAAACAGTTGCCAATGCCTCCGTAGCAGGAGGATTAATGGACAGATCATATATGGAAGCCAAGAGCATATTAGATCGCATCTCGCAACATTCTGATGAGTGGATTGATACCGAGTTTGAGGAAAGTGGTTCTAAGCAAGGAAGAGTAGAAAGTGTCGACGTGCCAACTAATACAATGAGCACACTGGTAGATCAAATGACCACGATGACCTCGCACCTTCAAACGTTGGCTAATCAACAGAGAAATCTCTCTCAAGGTTCAGCGAAGTTAATGTGTTAACTCACGTGGCCGCAATGAATTGCGTTCAATGTGGGGAGGGACATCCAGTAGAAGTCTGCCCGTGGAATCAACAGGTCGTATATTCTATCTATAATGAGTCATTTTGCAACATCTACAACCCTGGTTGGTGGGATCACCCAACTTTAAGTTGGGACGGGAATCACAACCAGGGGAGCCATAGTTTCCATCAGAACAGTTATCAAGGGGATCGAAGCAACCCTCTGGTCTTCATTAATCCAGACTGTAGTCCAAGTAACTCTCAAAGTACACCACCCTATGACCAATCGTTCTTATATGATACTTCTTGTAGTACCTCATCTCTGGAAACTTCACTGAAGCATTATATCGAAAAGAGCGAGGCAATTAGACAATCGCAAGCTGACTCCCTTAGAGGTTTGGAAGAGCAGATTGAACAGCTTGCAATTGAGTTGAAAAATAAAGCGCATGGTACGCTTCCTAGCAGTTCAGGAGCATCGAGGTCGCGAGGTAAAAAGCAATGTCATGCAGTGACATTGAGGAGTGGTAAAACAACAGCCCCTACGCTACCAGTACCAGATCCAACAACAACGCAGTAGAAATAATTATCGATGATGACCAATCAATCAGTAGTGGAAAAATTTTCAGTATAGAAGTAAGCATACCTACAAAAGATGAAACTCCTCAAGACTTGAAGTTTGAATCAATGCAACCTCCAAGTAACGAAACACAACTAGAACAGGACCTCAGCAAACAGCCAACTATACAGGAAGTAAGGCGGGATCCTCCACCTTTCCTATCCAGGCTGAAGAAGAAATATCATAGCAAGTAATTCCAGTGGTTCCTGGACATTCTCCGACAATTACACATTAATATTCCATTAATAGAAGCTCTGGAACAGATGCCGAGCTATGTAAAATTTCTCAAGGATATACTTGCTAACAAAAGAAAGATCGGGGAGAATTAAAATGGTTGTGTTAACATATGAATGTAGTGCACTATTTCAAAAGAATACCCCCACAAAAATAAAGGACCCTAGGAGTTTTACATTGCCCTGGTCAATAGGAGGAAAGAAGGTCGGGAACGTGCTGTGCGATTTAGGGGCGAGCATAAATTTAATGCCATTATCGATCTTTAAGAAGTTGGATATCGGCAACATAAGACCAACCACGATCGCATTACAGTTGGTCGATAAATCGATAACGCATCTTGAGGGCAAGATAGAGGATGTACTCGTGCAATTGGACAAGTTCATCTTCCCGGCGGACTTTACCATATTGGACTGCGAAGCTGACAGAGAAGTACCTATCATCTTGGGTTGCCCATTTCTCGCAACAGGGCGAGCGCTGATCGATGTGCAAAAAGGAGAGTTCACCATCAGATGGGAGAATTTCCAATATATTGAGGAACTACGGGAAGAACCTTGGCACGAGCCCCTGGCAGAATTGGAGGAAGAAGAAGTTGGAATCGGCGCAATATGGGAGGAGGATTGCGCCGCAATTCAAGTTGAATTAAATTTTGAACCACTCAAGTTATCTGAACGAACTTCACAATGCACTAAGCTATCTTTGGAAGAACCACCCGTGCTAGAGTTGAAGCCGTTGCCTGTGCACCTCAAGTATGCTTACGTAGGAGGTGACAACACGTTACCGATCATCATTTCTGCTTCGCTAAGTAAGGAGAAAGAAGACGCATTTATACAGATCCTGATAAATAACGCAAAGGCTTTAGGATGAACCTTGGCAGACATTCGAGGAATCAGTCCCTCGTACTGCATGCACAAGATTCGTCTGGAAGAAGGAAAGACAGAATCGATAGAAAGGCAACGACGCTTGAACCCTGCTATGAGGGAAGTAGTGAAGAAGGAAATAGTTAAGTGGATGGACGCAGGTGTCATCTACCCAATATCTGATAGCAACTGGATGAGCCCAGTGCAGTGTGTTCCGAAGAAAGGTGGGATGACAGTCGTCATTAATGACAAGAATGAATTAATTCCTACAAGAATGACTACGAGGTGGAAAATCTGCATGAATTATCAAAAGTTAAATTTGGCCACTAAAAAGGACCACTTCCCACTCTCGTTCATTGATCAGATATTTGACAGACTTGCTGGGAATAAATTCTTTTGTTTTCTTGACAGTTATTCAAGGTACAACTAAATAGTAATTACGCCGGAGGATCAAGACAAGACAACCTTCACGTGCCCATTTGGTACGTTTGCATTCTGACGCATGCCATTTGAACTCTACAATGTGCCAAGCACTTTCCAACGATGTATGATGGCAATCTTTTCAGATTACTTGGAGGAGTCAGTCTAGGTGTTCATGGATGATTTTTCAGTTTTCAGCAATAATTATGACTCTTGTTTAGCTAACCTCAAGAAAGTCTTGAATTTTGAGAGGAATTAGGGTTTAGACCTTGATCTTCTACGGGAAGAGGAACTGAAGTGTGTCTCTATAAAAAAAAAAATCCCACAGACACTCTCCTTCTCTTAAATCTCTCCCTCTCTCTCAAAACTCAGAGCCCACAACTCCTAAAGATTCTCTACCCAAAAGAGAATACAGAAGGCTCCGCTTGGTGGTGTTATCATTGGGTGTTCGTGATTGTGATTGTTCGTGGCCGTTTTGGAAAGGGGGTTTCGTGAAGAAGGTTTCAGTCCTTCAAGGGTAAGTGTTCCCTAAACCCTAATTCTGTTTCCCCTCTCTAACATTCTGTAAAATTGTTAATGCATAATTATTATTTGTTTTGTAAATTTTGATCATGTGTAAAAATTAAAATTGGGAATGATCCCCACTTCTGCTACAGAACTTCACCGTTCCTTCATCTTCACCATCTCCCTTTTATTATTGATATTCAATAAGTAAAGCGAGATATGATACAAAATCTAAATAAGCCATAAAAGAGGACTAGAGATAAGCCCATAATAGCAAAGAGTTAAGTATTACAAAAAAACATTGAGATTAAAGGCAATGAAAGCAGGCTCATAATCTTTGAGAAAATTAGTTGTGTGACCAGCAACCAGCAAGGGAGCAGACATCTTCCCACAGGTTCGTCATACTCTTATATACATCCTTAAACATTCGATTGTTGCATTCATTCCAAATTGTTTATTTAGTTTCTATTCATTTTTATGTTTATTTAATTTTTATGTTCATTCCACAGGTTTTTATTGTTGCTTCCATTCCAAATTGTTTTAAAATATTGTTTCCAGAAAATGGGGTGAGAATTCAATTTTTTCTTCAAAATAGGTGAAAGTCGTAATAAAAAAATGTAGAAAATACATCAATTTTAAAAATAGAAAACAACAAACGAAATTATTATCAAAATGTAGATGTAATTTTCAAAATCTTGTTTTTATTTCTCGATTTTGACTAAAAATTCCAATATTAATAAAAATCGTAATAGAAAAATTGAAAAAAAAAAAAAAAACATAAACAAAAAAACCAAGCATCAATTTCAAACATAAAAAACTAAATTGATTTCTGAAACGGTAAATTCTTGGAACTACAGACAAGACAACAATTTGAAAGTTTAAAATTGACATAATCTAAATGGATATTAATAAATAAATTAACTTTTTTAAAGATTTAAATCTATCACAAACTAACACAACTAACACAGAATTAAAAGTTCATATAAACATATATAAAAAGAGATACATAATTAAAAAATTAGAATTTGATTTGACAATTTTGAAAGTTTAAATCAAATAAATACAAAAATGAAAATTCCTCAATTAAACTTATAATTTAACCTAAAGGTAATTGATAAAATATAAAAAAGAAGCAAACAACATGAACCTAATAACTAAAGTAGTAAATATAACACAAAATAACAAGTATTATTACTTAGTTATTTTTTTTAATATTTACTTATTAATTTAAATACTTTTTTATTTTTATTCTTAACAAATTTTTTCAAAAAAAAATTATCAATATTCATATATTTAAACACTTTCCATTTACATTGAGATTTCAAACGAAAGGTGTAAGTCACATAAATTTCTCTTCACGATTTTGAATGTCTATGTTTTTTCCTTAATTTAGTCGAGATCTTATCTTATTATTTTTATGATTATTTTTAAAATGTGTCATTATTTTAAGGAAATATAGGCACTATTTATAAATTATAGACGGTCATATTTTGTTATATTTAAAAATATTTTTAACAGTATTACCATTTAAAAATTATCCTTATTTTTTAATCTCAAAACTATTACTTCACGTTTTCATCTTTAGGAAAGTTAATAATAGAACGATGGTTTTTGAAACATTTTCAAATGTTTAAGTTATTGAAAATCTAATTCTTACTTCATAATTTAAAAGTATTATGTATTAATCAATTGAATTATATTTGATAAGAATATAGAATTTTTAAGAGAGATGAAGGCTTAATTAAAATCTATCCTAAAGTTGATTGGCATATTTGAAACTTCCCATTTATGATCTCTACATGTACCTCTAGTTTTACATCACCTCGTGTTAATTTTTGTTCCTACTTTAACCAAAGAAAAAGCTGACAAAATTTTTGTTTTCAAACCTACTCTTTCTTTTTTTTTTTTTTTGGAAGATTTGATATAATTTAATCTGAAATGTAAACCTAGCATTCTACCTTTATTTTAACATTAAGAATATGTTTGTTTTATAATACTATTTTAGTTCATATACGGGGAGTTTTATTTTATTTTAGTTCATGTATTTTGAATAAATCTAAAATTGATCTCCACAGTTATTTTTCGTCGATTTTATTAAACATATAAAATTTTTCAATATGTTTCCTAATTTTATACTAAGGTCAAGGATTTTAACAGGGACTTTTCTTTTTAATATTTATTAAAAACAATGACTAAATCTGAACATGTGATAACACTACTACAAAATTTACATTATTTGACACTTGTAGTTTTTAATTACTTGACATTTCTGTGGAAAAAACATCAAGTAATATGATTTTGGACAAAAAAATGTCAAGTAAAAGGGTTAAAAGCTTTCGGATATTTTCACGCGAACCTTTACTTGACACGATTTTCGTGTCAAGTAATATAAGGTCTTACTTGACACATTTCACGTGTCAAGTATAAAAAGCTTTTACTTGACATTTTTTTCGTGTCAAGTAAAAGGGTTAGAAAAGCAGAGATTGACGGAATATTTCAGATATTTTCAAGCGAAACTTTACGTGACATGATTTTCGTGTCAAATAATATAAGGTCTTTTCACGTGTCAAGTATAAGAAGCTCATTGTTGAAATTTTTTCATGTCAAGTAAAAGGGTTAAAAAAGCGGAGATTGACAGAATATTTCGGATATTTCATAGACCTCTAATTTAGTAGGCGATTGTATAGTATTTGGTAGGCGATCGTATAACATTGGGTAAGCGATCGTATAGCATTTTGTTACTCAGCGATCGTGTAGCATTAGGTAGGCGATCGTATAGCATTAGGTATGCGATCGTATACTATTTTGTTACTTAGCGATTGTGTAGCAGAGCTAAGCGATCGTGTAGCCGAGCTCAGCGATTGTATAGCATTTGGTAGGCGATCGTATAGCATTGGGTAGGAGATCGTATAGCATTTTGTTACTCAGCGATCGTGTAGCAGAGCTATGCGACCGTGTAGCCGAGCTCAGTGATCGTGTAGCATTTGGTAGGCGATCGTATAGCATTGGGTAGAAGATCATATAGCATTTTGTTACTCAGCGATCATATAGCAGAGCTAAGTGATCGTGTAGTCGAGTTCCACGATCGTGTAGTATTTGGTAGGCAATCGTATAGCATTTTGTTACTCAGCGATCGTGTAGTCGAGCTCAGCGATTGTGTAGCATCTGGTAGACGATCATCTAGTGTTACTCAACGATCATGTAGCAAAGCTAAGTGATCGTGTAAAGACTTTATTTTTTACTCAGTGATCGTGTAGAGACTTTATTTTTCATTTCCCTCTCAAATTAAAAACTCTCTCTCCTCTTTTACTTTACTCAATGATCATGTAAAGACTTTATTTTTTGTTTCCCTCTCTCTCCCATTTTCATTTCCCTCTCAAATTTGGTTTCCTTCCTACCAAAATTATCAAATAAAATAATATTTCTTTTTCCCATTTTCATTTCCCTCTCTCAAATTAAAAACTCTTTCTCTCCTCCTTCACCATCTCACTCACAACCTTCCCCTTCCCCCCAATTTTTTTTCTTCTTCTATGTGCCGGAGAGCCCTAGCCGTCGTCAGCCTTCATTCTCCCCTCGCCTCCGTTCGTGCTAATTTATTGAGATTTTCATTTCGTCGTCTGCTCAGCTCCCTCACCGTCTGCTCAGCCGCGCCAGCTGGCCAACTGTGCATGTCGTTCACGAGTCTTCAACCTCGCCTAGATTTGTAGTCGAATGCCCCCAACCACTTCCGTCGCTTCAATCGTGCCCAGATCTATAGCTGAATGCTTCCATCGCTTCCGTCGCTTCAACACTACCCAGATCTGTAGCCGAATGCCCCCAACCGCTTCCGTCGCTTCAGTTAAGTTGGTCCAGCCAAATCCACTTGTCGTCGTCGAGGTCGTCCACGTCTTCGTTAAGGTCTAGCTTTGTAATAGATCTGTTCAAGTGTGGGCTTCACTCTATCTCGTCAGATCTATACTCCATCTCGCTGGAATCTTGTATTTTTGGGTAAGGTTTTGGTGAGTTTGGTGAGTTTTGATTACTTTAGTGGGCTTCTTGGAAATTTTTGAATACCCATAAGTTTTTTTTTACCCAAATTGATCAATGCTCTTTGTGATTTGGCTTTAGATTCAAGATTCAGAGAACATTAATGTGCTCTCCAATAGGTTGATATTGATTTCGATAAGATTTTCGGTAGGTATATGAGGTATATCTTGTTTGTGTTGGATATTGGGTTTGTTCGATTGTTGCCCACAATATTTTGGTTGGTGTTGGTGATTTTACTTGAAAATTTTTTAACACTCAATAAGTTTTGACATTAACTTAGTAATACCTGTCACTTTTTTGGTGTTAGATTGAAGTGTTGGAAGGAGTTGAGCTGTCCAATAGGTTTGAGACCGATCTTGGCAAAGTTTTGGTAAGTTTGGAGGTTAGTATTAATAGTTCTTCGTTACCCATTGAAGTATTGGTCTAATAATTGAGTTATTTTCAATTTTTGATGTTCAATTCAAAGATTTCAAGGGATTAGAGCCACTATCCAACAAAGTTAACGATGTTTGGACGCTTTGATAGGTATTAAGGCCTTAAAACTCTTTTGGAATTATTACATAGTTGTTGGAATTTGCGTTTTGTAACCATTATTATTGAGCTTTTCGTAGGTTGGATTACATTGTTGTATTTTAACTCTTACTTATATATTTTTAAATTTTATTTTATCGCCCTTTATTCTATTTTGCAGGTTGACTTGCTTAAACATGGCTTGCCTGACCCTTAGTTCTCGATCTTTAGACTTCAAAACTCAATGTATAGATTAAATAATGTACTTTGTTGAGAGGTTATTTATTAAACAATTTGTCACTTTTGTATTTGTTGAAATTGAGTTTTGTATACAAAAGTAATAGTTGAGATTTTATTTTGTGCATGTACATGTGAAAGAGAAATATTGTTGTAATTTGTGAGGAGTGTTCATAGTTGAACATATGGATTTTTAGTGAATATATTGAGTTGATAGATCTTAAATGTATAATGTTTATTTATTTAATATAATTGTATTGTTGGAATACAAGGTAGAAAATGAGAATATCGATTGGGGCATTTAATTTGAAAACAAAAAGACATACTTAACACATAAAAAACGTCAAAGAGTATCACACTATACTTGACACTCGAATAAACTTGACATACCACCAATGTCAAGTGTATTATCTTACTTGACACGAAAATTGTATCAAGAAACATTTGTCTTGACGTTTTTTCAGAGTCAAGTTATCACACTATACTTGACACTCTAATAGATGACGCTTTTATAAGTGTCAAGTATACCCATTACTTGACATTGGAAAAATGTCAAGTAATCCAATTTCTGTAGAAGTGCAGCTCACACTTTTTTAAAATATTTTTCTGCCCAAGTAGCGATCAACATCCAGAGGCTTAGCTGCTCTGCCAATCAGTCACTTCCCATATCACACAGCGAGTGAAAGTTTAGGTGGCTCATTATGTTTTTGTCTTTTAGTTTATGTTCATGTCAAGGGAAAGGAATCTAAGGAAAGTTTGTGATGTATATAAACTCAGTCTCTAAACTGTTATATATGTGTTGATATTTTTTTAGTAACAATATGTGTTGAGTTCTAGAATATTATAAACTGTTAGTCGAGTTGAACAGGTGTCAATAATATAGATGTTTAGGAGTTGTGGGCAGTAGTTGTCATAAAAGGGTGGGCAATTGCTATCTTCACACCCTTCTCTAGGGTAATTTGGGGAAGGGTGTAACGTTAACGTCTTACAACATTATTCAAACTTGGTGGGATGCAGTTCCATCGCCATTAAATTCTTGAAATACTTCAATCGTAGTGATTCGTCACTTCAACACTACGAATCAGTTTAGGAGGTGACCGCCACAATCCCGTCACAATAGGAAATCCTCCTTCAAATACTCAAAAATTGTCCCATCCAAGTCAAAGCTCATGGAATCAGGCCTACTACTTTCCACCTCCCTCAATAAAATATGGTGGACTAGTGGGTTGTTGAAGACTACGTTCATATGCACGAATTTTCCAAACATAGTTCTCCTAAACATTTGAAGCTACCTCTTTGTGAGTTTCCCTTTGATTATCTTATTTATGATCCCAATGTGAGATGAACGCCTTGTAGCCTATCTAGGAAAATGATCCTTTATAGCAATGTTCAAATTAGCCATTATAACTGCAGGTAAAAGAAAAAAAAAACGAGACTAGAGAAAAAAAAAAGGGAACAAAAATCACATTATCTTGTATTCTGTAAAAATCTCGTTTCAAGCTCTCGTTTCTTCCTTTCGCTGTCTCGCTTCTTCCTCTCATTCTTTCTCTCCCTTCTTCCTCTCATTTTCCCTCTCCATATTTCCTTCATTTCTTCCTAAACTCTAAACCTAAGGACGATTTATGATATCAAATGCAAGCGAAAACCTAAACCACAATTTGTACCAGTGTTACCTTAACTTTTGGAGGTGTAGAAAGGAGCAAACAAGACAGTTCACACACATGCAAGTTGTGGTTTTGATCGAGACTGAGAGAGAGAAAAATGTTGTATTGAGGAAGAGGAAAGAAGATGAACTGAGAGGAATGAGGAAGTCGGACTGAAAATTAAAATTTAAAACATTCTATTTCTATCCAATGAAGAAAGAGAGGAAGGCACAAGAGGAATGGGTCTAAAACGAGAGGAATGTGTGAGAATCTGGGTCGAGTGCATGCTATGGGCATTTTAACGAGCGGAAAACATGAGAGGAAGGAGTCCAAAAATGAGAGGAATGAGCGAGAATATGGGATGTGTGCGTGACATCAAGCATTTTGGGGACTAAATAGATATTTCACATGCGGTTGACGTCATCAAAAGGCCAAATTTCGATGTGCCTCAAAATTTGACCCATCCGTACAAATTTCCCAATAAAAGGGAGAGAGGAACAAATAATATTACTTATCCACATGCATATAAAAAGAACAAAAACAAAAACCATGACGAAATGTTAAGTAATTGAGGTTAGCTACTTTTAAATATTCTAGGCCATAAAGTGTGATACAGATGAAATTTATAATTTCATTTTAGTATATAAAAAAAGATTTTAAGAGATTTTAATTAACATATTTAATAGTATTTTTACGTTAGTTGACTTAGATTAATTAATTAACTAATATTCATTTTTAGATCTTCAAAATTCACCAAAGCGAGCCTAATCAATTGATATACGAATTTACTAGTAATCATAAGATTTGATTCAGATACCCACTCTAATTGTACTTACAAATATATATATAAATCTTCAAAATTCACGTGAGGCCTTTTTGATAAACGTTGGCAGTTACGGCACACACATATCTTACAAGTTTAAATTACTTTTATTAGCTTCATATTTTGCTCCAAAATTAAGTGTAATTTTATTTGAATATATGTACGAAAGAGATTGTGTGCGTCTGTGATATTGGAGATTCAAAGTCCAATGCGAAAGCCCAATAATAAAGATGGGCCGTAGCAAGCCCAATATCAAATGTTCAATTAATTAAACGAATAGAAAATGAGATGATGGTAATGTTGGTGACAAAATTGGTTCGTTCATAAAATTTTAATAAATTTCCTAGTAAAATGACTTAAATTGACATTTTCTAATACATTGATGACAAAATTTAAAACGTTTTAAAGACAAAATGAATGTGAGGATTATATAAAAAGATTAGAGATCATCGGTATACTTAATTGTGGTTTATTTTTTAGGCCAACAGTATACATAGCAAAATAACACAAAATAATAACAAATTCAACCCAATCTAAAAGTATTTGTTAGTATATCACCATTTTAACTTTTGTTAATTGGAGTTTATTGTCGTCTATAAACTTTTACTAAGCAAATAATATTTATAATTCACTGAACTACTACTTATATTACAAGGTAGCACAAGCGGTAAATACACAGTCGAACCACAGGGAGCCCAAAAATTAGATCAGTTTTAAGCTAAATTTAACTATGGAAAGCAATAAAAACAAGGGAGGAGCTTGTTGTTTGGTTGACAAGAAAACTAAATGCAGAAATTAAAATGTGTAAAAGTAAGATAGATTGAGAAAGAGGGAGATCGAACATAAGATTACCTTCGTTGATTTAGAGATCGTCGGGTTTTCTATGAATCTAGTTTTTGATTAATCATGAAAACAATCTTGAATTAACTATTTCTTAAGCCTAATCGAATGTAGGGAAATCCCTAACAAACTCCCTAATGAAAATCAACATACCGTCAATCCCTAAATTAACTAAGCTCATTACAAAAGCAACTTACTTAGTTAATTGCATTGCATTCTTGGATAGATTAGAACATTAAGCAAGATTGGCCAAATCTAACTAATGCATTTTCAATCTTTAAGTCTTGTCATCAATTAGGTGATCTTAAAAGACTAGATTTCATGCCATAATTCAACTAAAACCTATTACTAATGAATTAAGCATGCTTTCAATACAATTACGGACATTAAAAATTATGCTTAGCAAAGAAAAACATACAAGAAATTGAGTTGTCAATTCACTCTACCTAAATGAATTTTCTAGAAATTAAATCAAACAAAGGAAATCAATAAGAAATAATAAGATGCAAGAAGAGTTCACAATAAATCTCATAAAATTCAAAGAAAAACCCTACAAACCTCAAAATTTGACCTTGTGGCCTTCAATCATTCATCTAATTCGACTCACAACGTTAAAATTTACAATTACAAACCAAAATTGAAAGAAATCTCATGAGTTTTGGCCTAGAATGACCAAAATCGAGCAAAATACTCTCTAAGACAGCCTAACTCTCCTCTCTCTTTACCTAAATCAGAAAGAAACAAATTTATACTACAGTCGCAGCGTTACTGCTCCAGCCACAAATCAGACCTTGAGCGTAAGGCAAGCATAGGGCAGGCGTTGCTACTCTTATATGTTTTAGGCAGGCGTGCGCGCGTGATGAAATCGCGTCAACATCCGAAGTGTAGCTACGTTGTTCTGCATCCTTACATTATGCATTTCAGTGTAGCGTTGCAGCATAAGGCTAGGGTAGCAACTCTGCGAGTGATATGAAGATACTACCTTCAAGCGTAACTCTACGCTTTCCAAAAGGTTATTATGCCGCACCCAAGGGCATTTTGGTAATTTTTCCTCCTTTGAAATCCGGATGTTGATTTTAACTCTAATTTGCTTTAAATTAACCCCGACTAATTCCTAAGTGTTGATTCTACCTCTTTGGTACTCGATACATACAAAATAGTATAATTAACATGTAAAATACTATAATATGTCTAAATAGGCCTAGAGAAATAGTACTATTATAGTACTATCAACTTCCATCAATGTTTATCATTGATTGAGGTCTATTATTGATTGTGGTCGATCAATAATAATTTTTAATCATTAACTGTTTGCATTGTTGGTTTGCTATTATATTTATTTTTATAAATACATTTAAGAAGAATGATATATTTTACTTCAATTATTATTAAGTGATTTCTCACATGTTCGTTTTTTTGGGTTTATTATACAAAATAAAATTATTACATAAGTGATAAATGCCTTTGTTTTTTTTTTCTATTTTTTTATTATTTACATGTTCATTTGTTATTAAATCTATCATTATCATTTCATATTAGTAAAATTGTAAATGGCAATTATTATATTTGAAATTTTTTTCTATAAAAAAAAAAA
>NC_143485.1:64665595-64767071 GCF_027475165.1 Benincasa hispida
AATGTCAAGCCTTGTACATAACATGGCATATATAAGGCTGCCATAACCGATGAATACAAAATCCGTTTCAGTTCCTCAACCTCTTGAGGAGTCTTAAGACACTGTTCCTTAGACAATAAAATCCCATGTTTGAAAGGCAATAAACCCCTATTGGAGTTGTACAACAAATATTTGACAAGCATCTTGTCAATAAACGATGCTTGAGACAAAGTCAATGTTTTTGCTTAAGATCCTTGATGATATGGATCCCTAGAGCAAACTACACCTCACCCATATCTTTCATTTCGAATTAGGCGGTGCTGAGGTTGATACCCTAAATCTCGTAGGGTCCTATAGTTTGTAAACTTTGTATGAATAAACTTTTTATATGATTAATAAAATTTATGATATTTTATTCACTTTGTCTATAAAATATGTGATATTTTAGTTGCATTAACCACAAACTAATAAAATAACATCCAAGGTTATCTTTGTAACTTAAACATGTATGTGAAGACATACAGGTGGATCAA
This sequence comes from Benincasa hispida, assembly GCF_027475165.1. Classification (NCBI taxonomy): domain Eukaryota; kingdom Viridiplantae; phylum Streptophyta; class Magnoliopsida; order Cucurbitales; family Cucurbitaceae; genus Benincasa; species Benincasa hispida. Next base: position 64,666,108 of record NC_143485.1, read on the forward strand.
GTTTAAGTGATAATCTAAATGGTTTATAGTAGATGGATAAAGCTGGGTACCTTATCCTAGTGACACTACGAGTATGGTCTGCTTTATAGGTGTTATAATTGATGTAAATTGCTACAAATGATCTGATCTTGATCATTCATGTATTAGACATGCAAGCAAGGATATTCTATATAAAGAAGTTTATATAAGACCTGACCACGAAGTGTTTTGTCTCATTATATAACACCGTTCATAATAGAGACTTACATTTCATCAGGATGATCATAGGTAACATGACCTGAATCCTGAGTGAGTTGTGAACTCCTATTTATGAGAGCGGTCTTTTGATTTGTATGGGTGAGAGTAGCTAGATCGTCGACTTAACAAGTCTACCATTTTGGGAATTTGTCTGATTGGGGAGCTGGGAACACAACTACACAAGATGGAATTCACTTCTTCCCCAAAGTAGGGGTAAGTAGATAAATTACTCCCTTAAGGGCTGATTTCGGGTCTTGAATAATATGGCGTCACATCCTCTCCTGGCCCGAGAGGGGTTTAGTCATAGTAGGACTATAATCTATTGTTAATTAGAAGGATCAGTGGTACTTAAGGAGTTAGATGTAACTATAGGGGCAAAACGATAATTTGGCCCAAATATACTTACGAGCAATTTGTGAAGGGTTATCGTATTGTTGATTGGTTATATCTAATGGACATAGAAATATATCTATAGTGTGAAAAGTGCAACTGTCGATCTTTAGTGAAGTGCCCAACAGTTAACAGATGGTGAATAATGTAATTAAAGAGTTTAATTAATTATTCATGTACCGTTGAACCTTCAAGTGACAGGTCTATAAGGTCCCCTTGGTAGCTCAAAAAAATTTAGTTGAGAATCAATTTTTGGGTTAATTTGAATCGTTCAAATTAATAGAGGGATTTAATTATATATGATATAATTAAATTATTTCAATTATATAGGATATAATTGTCATAATGTATTTGAATGAGATTCAAATATATTTTCTATGAAGTCGATTCATAGTTGTTAAATTTAATACAAATATGATTTATGTTAAATGCCATAAAATAGATAAAAGAAACTATAGTTTATATTGTATGTGATACAATATTAAAAATATAGGTTATACGTTATATTTGATATAACATATAATTTAATATAAATATAATATGATAAGTTAGTTATCATATTTATTTATATTATTTATATTATTATTATTTGAATAACTTCCCCATCTTTTCTCTCCAACCACTTTAGGGGGTGGTCATTAATTTTATGGCAAGAGGAATAAAAGAAAAGTAGTTTTCTCTTCTTCCTCAACGATTTTCTATTGTAGAAAAAATGATTGAGAGTATATAGAATTGTTCTGTGATCTTGTGTTCTTGAGAGAATCCTCGATCTACTTCTTCCACCAAATCCTATCCTTCCTATCCAAAATAGTCAGAGCCCACTAATCTTGGGTTCTCACCCCGAGAATAGCAAGGACTCTTTGTGGTTATGTCCAGGTTTTTGTTCGAGAAAATCTTGAAGAAGGTCTTTAAGAAATTTCTGTTTCTGTACAAGGGAGGATTCACAAAGAAAGGTTATTCAAAGGTGGTAATTCTTAAACTCTTTACTTGTAAAAGCATGTTGTAGTTTAATGTAAATTCATATCTGTTTATATGTTTACTGTAAACTTAGTATTTGATAATTAATGGAATTTGGACGATTCACATCCGCTCAAGGTTCTCCTCATACGAGTTCCTTCAATTGGTATTAGAGCTAGGTTGTTGGTTTCTGATTCCAAATTCCATTCTTGTATTGAATCGTTTACAGTACTGATGGGTTTTATAATCTGTATTGCTTTTATGTGATAAATCTTTGTCAATGTATTGTTGATGGATGTTTTGGGATAGAAATCCCAGTTTAAGGATTTCTGTTTATTTTGCAAAGTTGGTTTGTAAAGGGCCCTGCGTTTTTGGGCATTAAACATTGCAATCGAATCTGTATTTGTTAGTTTTGAGTCGTTCGTGAAGCTTTAGAAGAAGGGTTGTTGTGCGTTTCGATGGTGAAGACGAAATAGAGGTTATCATATTGTTTAGTTAGAGCTAAACAATCGGATAGTTTTTGTTATGCGATCGTGTAGTATAACATTTTCTAAATGATCACATAGCTAATGCTACGCGATCGTGTAGAGTTTGCTACATGATCGTGTTGTATTGGCTGTATGATCGCTTTGACGCTGGCTTACTAGATGATCGCATGGTATTGGATACTCGACGTATCCTTGCATGCTACATGATCGCGTAGACTATCATGCTCATCGCATAGTCATTAGCTACACAATTGCATAGTATATTGATAACAGGTAGATATGCACGTTATTACAGTGCTAAGTTAGAAAACAATGTAGGATTTCATTGATAAAAAGATAAAATATTGCGTCCAAAAGCATTAAGTTCACAATATGGCGATCGCATGCGTCCATTGCATCAAAACAGTTAACTTATGTATTTTTGTGCAGAATATGCGTTGACGCAAGATGGAAAATGCGATGCAATGAAATCAACGGCCGAGCGCATTAAGAGATTGTGTTAACGCAAGGCTATGCGATCATTTGCACTCGCGATTATCTGCTCAAGAAGGTTGCCCATAGAGCCGACGCATCTGGGTGAAAAGCGTAATAAATCACGATGAGACAGAAAACTGATGACGGTCGATTCCGAATTAAGTTGACAAGCCGTTAACGAACTACTGTAACAAGTACACTCAACTTTTCGGTGCATTGAAAGAGAATTAATGTCATCCCATCAGTGCAATCATAAGAGAGAAGAAGCCTTTCACCCTGAAATTCTATAAATACTAGGCCACCTTCAGTGAAGGAGTTCGTTCAGTTACATAATTTTCTCCATAGATAGAAGTAGCCTTGTTCATAGTTTTCATATATTTAGAAGGCGGAGCGAGAGAAGGGAAGATATGCCGGAAGATCACTCTGTTCAGCTTGAGAGAGAATCCAGAAGGTGTGGAAAAACAGAGAGAGGGTTGACTCTTGCGAGAGTAAGATTATCTTTTGAGCAGAGTAGAGAAGAATAGTGTAAAAGCCTTGGGAAGCAAGAGATTGCTACCAGATCTTTATTCTTATTCCGCTTGTTAGTCTGTATTTCAATTATATATCTATCAAATGGAACTTGCTTATCTACATCTATTCGCTCTCTTAAAAGCACGCATGAGTAGCTAAATCGATTGAATGGGTTGAGAAGAACTTAACTAACATGACCTAGGATTTTCATTACATGCGATCATCTTGTCTTATGTTGCGCCGATCACCCCTTTAGAGCTACTCGAGAAAGAATCTAAAGAAAGAACCTAAGACTTGAGAGAGCTAGGTTAGAATCTAGACTAAAGAGAGCAAGATTAGATCTGCATAAGCAAGAGATAGAGACTTAGAGATAAGCTTTGTTTGTCAACATGCATCGCATGCACTCTAGAGATAGGTTATGGTATTATGCGGTCACCTTGTATGTGTGAGTCTCAATTGTCATCGCATAACATGAATGAAATCTTAGGAAGTGTTAGCTGAACCCCTTATCAACCCGTTCCCCGCATATTCATCGCATCTTCCTTATTATTAACTCTTTTCTTAACTCCGCTGCATACATTTTACACTGTAAACAACAACCCAACAAATTTTTGATTTATTAGTTACCACAAAGTAATCTGAAAATTATTAACGCATATTGTTTTCCTTAGTCCCTGAGTTCGACCCTGGACTTACTAGGAAACTAAATAGGATTTATACTTTGGTCCTGTTGAGAAAACTTGTTGCACAACACATTTTCCATCACCGCAACCCCTTTCATTATTTCACCGTATAAAATAACGCATCATATATGACACTCAATGCATGGATACTTATTACACAATTGCGTAGACTATCATGCTCATCGCATAGTCATTATCTATTCGATCACATTGACTTGACACCTTGCTGCTCAACGATGAGGCATTTGCTAGCTGCAAGGGTTCTTTGTGGAGCGGTTCGAGGCGAGCGATTCAAGACCCAGTTCACTTGTTCCGAATCGGTGAACTCAAAATTTGTAATAGTTAGCCTTAGTTTTTCTTGTTTAGAGAGTTTCTATCCCAGTCCATTAATTGTTTGTATAAATATACATGTGATGTATGTTTTTATTATATGTCATAATGTCTGTCATATAGTTTTAAAACCCACCATAGGTTATGCAGTTATTTTCATGCATCATTTTATATTGCTTATGCATGCTTTATATAATATACTAGTATGCATGATTAAATTATATAAAGCATGCTCATGCATCATATAATATAAGTTAATTAACCCTAGGTAGAACACTCAGTAGGAGGAAAATGGGGAATATGATACTTCATTTTTACCTCTACAGGTTTCTCCCTAAAAGTTCACACCATGAGATCTACTCTCGGCCTCAAGGCACCATGGGCATCCCCTTATGGGTGGCATTTGGGTAGGTCAATACCAAGGTGAATGAAGAGAGTGTTTATAGTAAGTGGGAGCGGGGCGTATAATAACATATCCCTCTGTCTTTCTCATTAGGTTGAATAAAGTTTCATGCATCGTCTCGTGGCATCGTGGGTGTCCCCCCTAAAGGATTGCAGTATTGCATGACACTTTATTTGATCTCCAAAAATGGATAGGGTTGCCTTAGTCTCTTGTTCCAATCGGTTCTTCCCTAAGGTTGGCTCATTGGTACGGGACTCTAGAACCTAAAATGAGGCTTATACTTATAAAAATTTTTTAAGGATGTTAATAAATTCTGGACCGAACAATGGTGACTATTAGTTACAGTTACAAGGAGTTGTTTCTGTGTAATGGTTGGGCATGTCTCATTTCAGTGAAGGGCACTTGATCACCCTACGATGACTTTTGTCCTGCCTCGATGAAGCATAATTGCAAAATAGATGTTACTTAGGGTACACTAGACTATTTTGCTAAAACTTGATTGGTTTTCTAAAAGTGGTTTAATGCAAGTAGACTAAATTAAGTTTGTTCTTTTGCAGCAATTTAAAATGGCTAACGTGACACTTAGTATACTTGCCACCGAGAAATTAACTGGCAAGAACTACGCTAGTGGGAAAAACATGATTAACACGATTTTAATCATCAATGTCCTACGTTTTGTCCTGATGAAGGAGTGTCCTCCCATTCCACCTCCTAATGCTCCTTGAAACGTTCAGGAAGCATATGAACGTTGGACAAGTGCAAACGAGAAGGCCCGAGCGTATATCTTGGCAAGCCTTAACGAAGTCTTGGCCAAGAAGCATGAGTCCATGGTCACTGCCCGTGAGATCATGAAGTCCCTGAGGGGAATGTTCGGACAGTCGTCTGCACAACTTAGGCACGATGCTCTCAAGTACATCTTCAATGCTAGTATGCAAAGGGGGGCATCTGTTTGAGAACAAGTTCTCAACATGATGATCCATTTCAACGTGGCGGAGATGAATGGGTCAAGCATCGATAAGGCCAGCTAGGTTAGCATCATACTGGAATCTTTACTTGAATGTTTCTTGCACTTTCGTAATATTATTGTTCTAAACAGAATTGACTATAACCTGACTACCTTGCTCAATGAGCTACAGACTTTCCAATCCTTGTTGAAAAGCAAAGAGAAGAAGGGTGAAATGCATCTTCATCTTCCAAAAAGTTCCACAAAGGTTTGACCTCTGGAAGTAAGTCTACACCTTCTTCCTCCGACATTAAAAAGTGAAAGAAGAAGTAGGGTGGAAAGAGGAAGGCTGCTACTTACCCAGGAGTTGTTGCACCAAGGGGTAGGCTACCTGCCAGGGTTGACAAGGAAAAATGTTTCCATTGCAACTAGAATGGGCACTAGAAGAGAAACTACCCCAGATATTTGGTATAAAAGAATAAGGCCAAATAAGGTAAATGTGATTTGCTTGTCTAGGAAACTACCCCAGATACCTTGTCTTTTATCCAACCTTTCAAATTAAATAATGCTCTTTGACTTGTTTACATTACCAAAGTGATTGAGGCTTAAAACATGTCATGTTTAATTCTTAAGTTGATAAAAGATACAAACTTTCATAATCACAAAGTTACCACAAAACTATAAACTTGTCACACCGACAAACCATATATTCAAGTGACTACGTGACACTTTAACATTTGGGTTGTAGGGTAAAACTCCCATTCTAAACACTAACCATCATAGGTCGAGCAGTACTTGTGAGCAACAAGAATCGATGCCTAATGGAAAAAAAAAACCTCTACACATGGAAGAAAGATTGATATCCTGTTTATGAACAAAAACTTTCAACTTTGAAACTTTCACACTTACATTTGTAAAATCCACCCAACGCTAGTCATTTCATGATATCATCCTAATTCTTGAAGCTTAATTTACCATTTTATTACAAAATTGGACCAGCTGCAAGAATTTCCTCAGCCAGTTTATTGTCCCTTCCACTTGGTAAGTATAGGTCCCTTCATAATTCTTCTTGAACAGATCCCCCAGCTTCAGTAGAGTTTAGTTATAGGCAACTTTGTCTGACCACTATTGTTCAAAGGATTACAAACAAAAAAGGTTTAAGACAAAGGATCGAAAGTGAAAATGTGATCAAAATTCATATTCAACTAACTGTGTTTATTGGGAATGTGCATAAATACATTCAAGACAAAATTCTTGTAGTGAATGTGTTAGATCTAGAGTTTTCCAAGAAAAAGCATAAAGAGGTTGTGACACTAAATCTTTACTCCTTTGTTGCACATACAAAACAAGAAAACTCAATAGTTGAATAAATGAGATAATCTTCTTTTTCAAGATCTTGAAGAAGAGAAGCTTGGTTACCTAGATATGAGCTACGAAGACAATGGAAAATTTCGGCAGCATAACAATGCTACCATAACAAAACAAAAATTTTACCTTGAACATATTCAAAGAAACACACTCCCAATAATATTCCACAACCACTTGTTCTCAACAAAACTATCAAAATTCCCAAAAAATGAGTATTCAAGAACACATACATCAATAAGCAAATTTAGCTCACAATGTACTTCAAATCTCAAAAGTTGTCACAAAAAAAAAAAAAAAAACAATGATTTACAAAAACTCTCCTTGTAGGTTTCTTCAGACATTCAAACATAAACAACAATGATTTACAAAAACTCAGATCTAATTACTCACTTAACTTCAAATCTCAAAAGTTGTCACATGAGCATTCGATCTTATACCTCCAGATTCATGGACTCAGTTCCTATCAATGAAAAGAAAAGCCAAAAAACAAGAACTCAGCAAAGTTCAAAATTCCAACAATCCAAATAAATATCACAATAAACCAAAAAATATACAGAAATAAGTGATTTCAAAAGCCAACAAACACAAGTAGTTAGCATAAGAAAGAAGAACTCTTAACAACCATCTATCAAATAAGAAATGAGAACTCTAAAGATTAATTTCGAGATATATTTTGAGACTCGTGTCCTTAGAGTTAAACTCTTTCTATAAATATTTCAAGAAAAGCTAACAATGAATAAAATACCTAATAGATGGAAACATATCACAAATATAACATGTAGTTCTATGGAGCAATAACAAAATCTAAACATCCAATAATCAATCAATAAATCAGGATTTACACATAACTAAGTTAAGAAAATACCTATCTCTTCTTGCATTTCTCATAAACATCAAAATGATGTTCTTGACATTTGCTCTTCTCCGAGCAATGTTCTTCAAGACCTATAGTATTTGGAAAAAGAGATTTTCTCTAATACGAAATTAAATTTTGTTACTTCTTCAAGTTCATAAATTATTCTGAAACAATAATAGAAACAATTGTTGGGATTGGTATTCTAATTCTCCTAGAGTCTCGTTGTTTTGTAAAGTTACACATTGTCTAATGAATAAAATAATTATTATTTAGCATTTACTCATATCCAATAAACAAAGCTCCTTGGTTATCTTATGTGAACTTAAGCATGTATATGTGATAAACAAGTGGATCATGGCTTAAGTGATAACCTAAATAGGTCTGTAGTATAAGGATTATGGTGGGATACCTGATCCTGGTAACACTACAGATACAACTTGCTTTGTAAAGGTTTGCAAATGTTGCAAACTACTATAGATGGTAGATCCTAACCATTTATGTGGAGACATGCGAGTGGGAGTGTCCTATACAAAGAGTCTGTATAAGACCGGGACCACGAGATGACTAGACTCTGTATATAACGCCGTTGATACTAGAGACTTGCATCTCACCTAAACGACCATGGTGACACAACCTCAATCCTGAGTGTTTTGGGCACTCCTGCCTTTGAAGACGGTCCTTTGATTAGTATAGTTGAAAGTGACCAGATTACCAACTCAACATGCCTACCTTTTTGGGGACTTGTCTGATCTGGGAGCTGGGAACTCAATCCAAGAGATGGAATTCACTTCTTTCCCGAAATAGGGATAAGTAGAGAGATTGCTCCCCTAAGGGCTGATTCTGGGGCTTGAACATAGTGGTCACAGCTTCTCTTTTGAAGAGAAGACTCAGTCATGGTAGGACTATGACTTTTATTCATTAGAGGGATCGGTGGTACTTAAGGCGATAGATGTAACTACAGGGGCATAATGGTTATTGGCTCAGCTGTACTTACGAGCGATCTATGAAGGGTTGTCGCACTGCTGATTGGTTAAGATGGACACATAATATATCTGTGGTAAGGAGAGTTCAGCTGTCGGTCTTTAGTGGAGTTCCTGGCAGTTAACGGATGGTGGATCCCGTGACTAAGGAGTTTAGTCAATTATTCACGTATCGTTGGAGCTTCGAGCTACAGGTCCATAAGGTCCCTTTGGTAGCTCAATGGATTCAGTTGAGGATCAGTTCTCGGTGTTGATTTGAAATGTTCAAATTGACAAGCGGTATTTTGATTATATGTGATATAATCGATATAATGTATGAGATACATTTAATGGAGGATTGATGTAAATGAGATTTACATTAAGTACCATGGAATAGAAGAAGAACTATGACATATATGTTTCATGAGATGAAATATTAAAACTATAGGTTATAAATATAATATGATATGTTGGTTATCATTTATATTTATAATAATGTTAATTATTAGATAATTAATTCTTTATCTTTAATAACCAATTGAGTAGGTGGTTATTGGATTTTCATGGTAACCGTGAGATAAAAGAAAAATGATTTTCCTAATTTTAGTAAGTTTTCCAAAAGGTTGAAAATTAGTTTTTAGATTTCTCTTTCACAAAAAAGGATCTCACGGAGTTGTCAAGTAAATACACATTTACTAAACGACAGCTTGGGCAAACTAAACGATCGTGCAGTGGCGAGCTAAACGATCGTACAGTATTTACTAAACGATTGCATAGCTTTTTCTAGACGATTGCTTACCCAAAGTAAATGATCGTGTAGTGTCTGTAGGCGATAGGTCGAGCTAAACAATGAGCTAAACGATCGCATACCTTTTTCTAGATGATCGCTTAGCTTTAGCTAAACGATTGGGCATCACCCTATACGATAGGTCTCCGCCATCTCCCACTTGCCTAGTCATGTACACGATCGGTGTTTCCTCATTCGTCTGCCTCATTCCAAGTCTAACAGAGCCCATCCTCTGAATTCTCACACCGAGAATACCAAGTAGACTTGTTGGTGGTGTCATACTCAACTCGACACCGTCGAGGTTCTGTGGAGGTCGTTCATGTTGCTGAAGAGGTCGTGATTGAGGCGATCGTTGAGGACGAGTGCGAAGTGTTCATGCTATGTTGTGGTCGTGAAGATCAAATGTTCGACATTGCTATTATTCAAACGGTCATGCACAACGGAGCGTGGAGAAGCATCTTCAAATGTTCGTAGAGTTTTCTCTTTGTGCATTTGTAGTTATTCATGTTGTAATTTCTATATTAATTGTATAACCACTTGTTTCTGTTCGACTGTAAATGTAATGTTCATTCATGATTATTATTTAGAATAATCTTTTTTCTACTGCTCATGGAAATCTCAAATTCAATTTCCTTTAATTGGTATCAGAGACAAGTTCTCTGATTTTTCAAATTACAACTTTGAATTGAACTCATTTTACAGTCGTGGTCGGTTTCTGCATTTGTAGTTAATCGTTTTTTGCATTTTTGGTTGCATTGATGAATGTTTCGGGTTTAAATTGCCTTTTGTTAAAGCTTTCGGTATTACAAGGTGTTAATTGTAAAGGCCCCTGTGTTTTTGGGCGAAATTACCTTTGTAATCGAGTCTGTAATTCAAAAAGTTTAAGTTTATCGAATCGTTCATGATGAAGCTTTGGAGCATGGAGATGTGGTTCTCAACAAAGAAGAAGACCAAGTGTTGGTCGGATCGTGTAGCCTCAGGTAAACGATCGTTGGAATTTAACTAAACGATCGTTTAGATTTTTCTAGACTTTCATATAGTATTTTATAAACGATCATTTAGCTAATGCTAAGCGATGGGGTAAATCTTTACCATATCGCATAGCAGTGGTTGCCCGATCGTGTAGGTGCTAGAGGTAGATGATCATAGTGGGAGCATGCGATGCTCGTCGTTTAGTAAAAGGCGCACGCTAGACGATCATGTAGTTAGCAAGCTTCATTGCTTAGTTACTACCTATGTGATCGCGTATATGCAATACGGAGGCGCTAGCTAAGCGATCGCTTAGGCGATGGTGCTTCGCGACATCGTAGTCGTTTAGACAATCGCGGAAGGTGGGTGTTTTGCAGAGCGCGCTAAGCGACCGTGTACTTCAGCCTTCATCACTTAGTAAAGGTACATGATCGTGTGGTAATAGTTAAACGATCGTTTAAATTTTTCTAGACGATCGTATAGTAAATGCTAAATGATCGTTTAGCTCTGGGAGCGCTGGTAAGCGATAGGGCAAAGCATTTATTTTATCGTGTAGACGATCGTGGGTGCTTAGTACATGATGGTTGGAGAAGCGATGCTTTTCCCGAGCGGTTCAAGACCCGGTTCACCTATTTGACCTGGAGACTCCTTGTCTTTGTAATAGTTGGCTTTATTTTTGTGATTTTAAGGCAATTTCACCCGGTTCATCAATATTGGTTGTTTATACATGTGATGTATGGTACTTATATGCCAAAGTGTTTGTTATATAGTTAAAACCCACCTTAGGTTGTGTAATTATTCATGCATCATGTATTATAAATGTTATAATATTGCATGAAGAAATTACTTGAAAGTATGGGCATGCATCATGAAATATGAGAGTTATATTTTGCATGCAGTGAGCATTCTCATGCATCATCTTTTTATTATAAGTGTTATAGTCTAAGAGTGAATGGAAGCATGTTTTGCTTGTTCCATTGCGGTTTTGTATAAGTGTTATATAAAAAGAATTAGCAATGAATGGACAATGCATTGAGCATGACACTTAGGCTATTTATAAGCGTAATGAATGCCTTACATGTGTTAGCTTAGAATTGTGGTTGTTTTCGTTTATAAGTGTTATAAAGGAAATTAGACTTAAAATCAATAATTCAGAGTTGCATGCGGACTTTGGGTAAACTCAAGTTTTTTAAAACGGTTTTAAAATTGGATTGAGATAGACCTAAGTTCAAGTGATTCTAAAGAGTTTAGTAACCTAGATTATTATTTTGAAATCGGTTTAATAGAATTAAATTAGTTGAATACAAGATTAAATTTTTTGTAAACCTATCTATAAGGAACCTTTTGTCTAAGGCGGGTTTTGGCTAGGCTAGGGTTCTTAAGTTGACAGAAACGTAACACCCTTATCTGGGAAACTACCTGGAAAGATGAATTAGATAGATTTTCAACAAGCATGCAACGATTTGGTCAAAGACTCCGTTAAAGAGTTTAATGGATAATGATCAAAAGTTGTTTTACTATCTCAAGGTAAAATTTACTCTTGGGAAAACCTAAAAGTCACTTAGTTAAAATCCTTAGCCATGTTTTTTCTAAGTAAGCTAAATTATAAGTTATAAATACTCAGTGGGAGGAAAAGGTGTATCATATATGTCTATGATTTCACTCACGTTTCTCCCTGTATGTTCACACCATGAGATTCATGCTTGGCCTCATGGTGCCCTGGGAGCATCCCCCTTCGGATGGTGTTTGCATGAGTCAATATCAAGGTGAACGGAGAGAGTGTTTATAATAAGTGGGTGAAGGGTGTGTGTCAACACGTCATATGGTCTCTGTCATTGGTTCACACCGTGAGATCATTCTGTAGGGCTTAAAATACTCCTTCGTGTTGCCTTTAGAGTGTCCCCCTTCGGATGGGTTTTGTGCAGTTGGTCAATATCAAGGTGAACTCCATAAATGGATGGGGTTGCTTTAGGTTTTTCCCCAATCAGATTTTCCCCTTCGGGTTGGCCTTTTGGGGTAGACCTCTAGGGCTTAAAATGGCGGGTCACATTTACGAGAGATTGTTAAGTAAGTTAATGATCTCTTAGCTAAATCAATGATGGCTAGTCGTTATAAGAGCAAGAGTTGTTCTGGTATGAATGACCGGTTGAGAACTTCTCAATTCAGAGGAAGGATAATTCACCTCCCTTCGATAGCTTTTGTCTTAAACCTTTGAAGCGTCATTGTGAAACTAAATGTCACACTGGGTTCATGTTAGTTTTGCCAAAACCTTATTGGATGTTGTTTTGTTTTACAACGGGTATTTGCTTAAAACCTAACGTAGGTCAATGTGTTTTTCTTTTCAGCAACTCGTTAATATTTCCAATTAAAGCTTTTAAAAATGACCGATTATTTACAGTAGAAAGAATCGTGTGAAACGAATTTCGTGGCAAACGAACTCGATCCCACTACTCTCCAAAAGAGGAGACAAGACAGTAAATATGATTTATTAGTCTTGAAGACGTATTTGGTAGAGAATGATGATTATGCTTGGATCCTTGATTCAGGTGCTCCAATCATATTAGTTCTTCTTACCAAGGATTTAGTTCCTGGCAAACGTTGCCACAGGGAGAGATGACTCTTCGAGTCGGTACTGGTGAGGTTGTTTCAGCTGTTGCAGTAGGCAGGCTGAAGTTATTTATTGACACAAAATGTTATCTGATACTGAATAATATTTTTGTAGTTTCTCATATTAAGAGGAACTTAATCTCGGTTTCTTGTCTCATTAAACAAGGCTGCACCATCTCTTTTTCTGAGAATAAAGTGTTTATTTTCAAGAATGACATGGAGATTGGTCATGGTTCAATGGAAAATAACTTATATGTACTAAGGCCATTAGTCATAAAAGGCTTATTTAACAGTGAAATGTTCAGTACGGTAACAATTGCTAAAAGACCCAAAGGTTTCTCCAAAGGAAAACACCCATATTTGGCATCTTAGGTTAGGTCACATCAACCTCAATAGGATTGAGAAGTTGGTGAAAAGTGGAATTCTTAAGAGTTTAGAAGAAAACTCCTTGTCGGTATGTGAATCATGCCTCGAAGGCAATATGACCAAACGACCTTTTACTGGAAAAGGTTACAGAGCCAAGGAAGCCTTAGAACTTGTACATTCAGACCTCTGTGGTTCGATGAATTTTAGAGCTCGAGGTGGGTATGAATATTTCATCTCTTTCATAGATGATTATTCAAGGTTTGGATATCTCTTCCTAATGCAACGTAAGTCTGAAGCCCTTGATAAGTTTAAGGAGTATAAGGCTGAAGTTGAAAACTTGTTAAGTAAGAAGATAAAAACACTACGATCTGATCGTGGTGGAGATTATATGGACCTCCAATTCCATAACTATATGATAGAATAAAGGATTACGTCCCAATTCTCGGCCCCTGGTACACCTCAGCAGAATGGTGTATCAGAAAGAAGAAACAGAACCTTGTTGGACATGGTTCAGTCTATGATGAGTTATGCATATCTTCCAGACTCGTTTTGGGGTTATGCAGTGCAGACTGCATATTATATCCTGAACAACATTCCCTCGAAAAGTGTTTCTAAAATACCTTTTGAGTTATGGAGAGGCCGTAGAGGTAGTTTACGCCACTTCAGGATTTAGAGCTGTCCGGCACATGTGCTAGCGACTAACTCAAAGAAGTTGGAACCGCGTTCGAAGATTTGCCTCTTTGTAGGCTACCCCAAGGAAACGAGAGGTGGATATTTCTATGATCCAAGTGAGAACAAAGTGTTTGATTCCACAAATGCTATCTTCTTGGAAGAAGATCACATGAGGGATTATAATCCACAAAGTAAGCTCATTTTACGTGAGATCTCTAAAGAGTTGTTGAACAGGTCGACAGCTCAACAAGAGTAGTTGAGGTCGGAATGTCTAGTCAACTAGCTCAAGAGTTGAGACTGCCTCGACGTAATGGGAGGGTTATGAACCCCCGGATCGCTACATGGGTTTGAATGAAGCCCAAAACATCATTACAAATGATCAGGTCGAGGATCCGTTGTCTTTTAAGAGAGCAATAGAGGACGTTGACAAACATGAATGGGTTAAGACCTATTGGGTGTAAGTGGATCTATAAGCGAAAGAGAGGTGTAGTTAGAAAGCTGCAAACCTTTAAGGCTAGACTCGTGGCAAAGGGTTATACCTAGGTTGAGGGAGTTGACTATGAGGAAACTTTCTCACTTGCTGTCATGCTGAAGTCTATCAGGATTTTCTTGTCCATAGCCATATTTTATGATTATGAAATATGGAAAATGGACGTCAAGACTGCCTTTCTTAATGGTAACCTTGAGAAGACCATCTATTTGACTCAACGAAAGGGGTTCATCATTCCAGATCAAGAGCAAAGAGTTTGCAAGCTTAATAGGTCCATTTATGGGCTGAAACAAGCATCTAGATCTTGGAACATCAGATTTGACATTATTTCAAATCGTTTGGCTTTTACCAAAATGTTGATAAGCCTTGTGTTTACAAGAAGACCATCAACAGCTCAGTAGCTTTCCTGGTACTGTATGTAGATGATATCCTACTTATTGGGAATGATATAGGGTATCTGACTGACATTAAAAATTGGCTAGCTGCCCAGTTTCAAATGAAAGATTTGGGTGAGGCACAGTATGTTCTCGGGATCCAGATTATTTGGGATCACAAGAAAAAACGGTTAGCCTTGTCTCAGGCATCATACATTGATCAAATGTTGATCAGGTACAGGATGCAGGATTCCAAGAGGGGTTCGTTACCCTTCAGACATGGAATCATTCTATCTAAGGATCAATGTCCTAAGATACCTCAATAAGTTGAAGAGATGAGACGGATTCCCTATGCTTCTGTTATAGGAAGCTTAATGTATGCAATGTTGTGTACTCGACCCGACATTTACTATACAGTAGGGATTGTCAGTCGGTATCAGTCCAATCCAGGATTTGATCATTGGACGACGGTCAAGACGATCCTCAAGTATCTTCAGAGAACGAGGGACTACATGCTCGTGTATGGAGATAAGGATTTGATTCTTACAGGATACACGGACTCTGACTTTCAGACCGATCGAGATTCTCGCAAATCAACATCAGGGTCAGTGTTTACTCTGAATGGAGGGGCTGTAGTCTGGTGAAGCATCAAGCAAAGATGCATCACGGACTCCACTATGGAAGCTGAATACGTAGTGGCTTGCGAAACAGCTAAGAAGACTGTTTGGCTGAGGAAGTTTCTTTCAGATTTGGAAGTTGTTCCAAATATGGATTTGCCTATCATTCTTTATTGTGATAACAACAGAGTTGTGGAAAATTCGAAGGAGCCTCAGAGTCATCGTCGGGGTAAGCACATAGAACGGAAATATCATTTGATCAGGGAGATTGTGCATCACGGTGATGTAATAGTCACGAAGATTGCATCGGAGCACAACATTGCTGATCCTTTTACAAAGGCCCTCACGGCTAAAGTGTTCGAGGGTCACCTGGAGAGTCTGGGTCTGCAGAACATGTGGTATCTTGTTCAGTGAAAGTGGGAGATGATACTAGGGTATACCCTAGTTTATTGTATATTGTACGTTTTTATATTGTATTGTACATTAGTCTCCCAAGTCATTAGGACAAGTGGGAGATTGTTGAAATTGGTGTCCCAATTCTCTCGGAGTCTTGTTGTTTTGTAAAGATACACATTGTTTGATGAATAAAATAATTGTTATTTAATTCTAGCATTTACTCATATCTAATAAACAAAGCTCATTGGGTATCTTATGTGAACTTAAGCATGTATATGTGATATACAAGTGGATCATACCTTAAGTGATAACCTAAATAGGTTTGTAGTATAAGGATTAAGGTGGGACACTTGATCCTTGTGACACTATGGATACGACCTGCTTTGTAGATGTTTGCAAGTGTTATAAACTACTACAGATGGTAGATCCTAACCATTCATGTGAAGACATGTGAGCGGGGGTGTCCAATACAAAGAGTTTGCATCAGACCGGGATCACGAGATGACTAGACTCTGTATATAATGTCATTGATACTAGAGACTTGCATCTCACCTAAATGACCATAGGTGACACAACCTCAATCCTGAGTGTTTTGGGAGCTCCTGCCTTTGAAGGTTGTCCTTTGATTAGTATGGGTGAGAGGGCTAGATTGTCAACTCAACATGCCAACCTTTTGGGGACTTGACTGATCTGGGAGTTAGGAACTCAATCCACAAGATGAAATTCACTCATTTCCCAAAGGAGGGATAAGTAGAGAGATTGCTCCCTAAAGAGCTGATTCCGGGGCTTGAACATAGTGGCCACAACTTCTCTTTGGAAGAGAAGACTCCGTCATAGTAGGACTATGACTTATGTTCATTAAAGAGATCAATGGTACTTAAAGAGACAAATGTAACTACAAGGGCATAATAGTTATTGACCCAACTGTACTTACGAGCGATCTGTGAAGTGTTGTTGTACTAGTGTGGTTAAGATGGACACATAATATATCTTTGGTAAGAAGAGTTCAGCTATCGATCTTTAGTGGAGTGCCTGGCAATTAATGGATGTTGGATCCTGTGACTAAAGAGTTTAGTAAGTTATTCACGTACCGTTGGAGGTTCAAGCTACAGGTCCATAAGGTCCCCTTGGTAGCTCAATGGATTTAGTTGAGAATCAGTTCTTGGTGTTGATTTGAAATGTTCAAATTGACAAGAGGTATTTTGATTATATATGATATAATTGGTATAATGTATAAGATACATCTAGTGGACGATTGATGTAAATGAGATTTACGTTAAGTACCATGGAAAAGAAAAAGAACTATGGTTTATATGTTTCATGAGATGAAATATTAAAACTATAGGTTATAAATATAGTTTGATAAGTTGGTTATCATTTATATTTATAATAATATTAATTATTGGATAATTAATTTTTTTTCTTTAATAACCAATTGAGTGGGTGGTTATTGGATTTTCATGGCAACCGTGAGATAAAAGGAAAATGGTCTTCCTAATTTTTGTAAGTTTTACAAAAGGTTGAAAATTGTTTTGAGATTTCTCTCTCACAAAAAAGGATCTCATGGAGTTGTCAAGTAAATACAGATTTACTAAACGGTAGCTTAGGCGAGCTAAACGATCATGCAGTATTCACTAAACGATCGCATAGCTTTTGCTAGACGTTTGCTTGCCCAAAGTAAATAATCGTGTAGTGTCTGTAGGCGACAGGCCGAGCTAAACGATGATCTAAACGATCACATACCTTTTACTAGACAATCGCTTAGCTTTAGTTAAATGATTGGGCATCAACCTATACGATAAGTCTCTGCCATCTCCCACTTGCCCAGTCGTGTACACGATCGGTGTTTCTTCCTTCGTCTACCTCATTCCAAGTCCGAACAGATCCCATCCTCTGGATTCTCACACCGAGAATACCAAGGTAACCTTGTTGGTGGTGTCATACTCAACTCGACACCTTCGAGGTTCTGTGGAGGTCGTTCGTGTTGCTGAAGAAGTCGTGACCTCGGTGATAGTTGAGGACGAGCGTGAAGTGTTCTTGCTGTGTTGCGGTCATGTAGATCGAGCATTCGAGGTTGTTGTTGTTCGAGTAATCGTGCGCAACGGAGCATGGAGACACATCTTTAAATGTTCGTAGAGTTTTCCCTTTATTCATTTGTAGTTATTCATGTTGTAATTTCTTTATTAATTGTATAACCACTTGTTTCTATTCGACTGTAAATGTAATGTTCATTCATGATTGTGATTTGGAATAATCTTTTTTTCATTGCTCATGGAAATCTCAAATTCGATTTGCTTTAACAATTGCATAACAGTTCTATTTCTCAAGAATTACGAAATGACTCCACAAATCCCTACACTACCCTACGTGAAGAATGTCTGAAGAAACCTACAAGGAGAGTTTTGAAGTACTAAACTAGAAAAAAAATCTTGAAGTAAACAAACCCAAATACCCATTTTGCCTCTTTATTCTTCCACTTGTTCAAAGTGTCCACTATAGAAACAACCTGGAAACAACAACACAATAGCAAAAGTGAGTACAATCTTAAATCATACAATATTTCAGGTTTAGGTTTTGAAAGTTTCTCCCAAGTGAAATATTGTGTTTGGAATAACTTATGAAAAAAAAAGCCTTGAAACTAGATGATTTTTCTACAAGTATCTATCAAAAAATCAATAGATACAATATTACTAATCTAGTTGGATGGCTCATATCAAAAGATTGGGAGTAGAGACCATGTAGAAAAATGGCCAAAAGCTAGCATGTCAAGTAAAAACTGATATTCTCTATATAAAATATCGACAATGATTTGATTTACCATATTTTACATTTACATGGAGACAACCAAGTAGCATTCTACACATTCAACGACTCTAATAATGATATAGAAAGCCTACTAAACTAGCGAGATTAACAATGTATAACATTCAAGAAAAATAATAATTCAAGAAACACATTCAAAATCTTGACTGAGTTCAAAGTGAAGAAAACAGAAACACAAAGTTTGATAATATTAATCTAATACTTCGAATAACGCCACAAGAAATACCAAAACTAATTTGGAAACAAAATCATAAACTAAAAGTTACCCAAGTACCTAAGCCAACTTTACCGAAGTAACCGAGATGGTATTTCATCTTTCATCCTTCTTCTTTTCTTTTTCTTTCCTTCTTCTTCTCCACTGCTACCGTTTTTCTTTCGAGATCCACCCACAAACGATGGTAGCACGACACGAACGGAGAACCACGACAGACATGGGATGGCGGCAGCTGGCCAAGAACAAACCTGGTGTTGCGCGTGACGGAGACACGCGAACGACAGTGCTTCAACGGAACAAGCAGTAGATCCAAGCGACTGATGAGACGCGCACGACTGGGTGCAGCGGCGCGGGTTGCACGATGAACAGACTTGCACGGAGGCCAGATCTGCACCACGACAGACTCTTCACCCACGATCAACAGACGAATGGCAAGGGTTTGGAAGAGAGAAGTGAGAAAGAAGAGGGTCTGAAGAGGGAAGTGTGAGAATGAGAGGAAAAAGAAAATAGAGGGAGAGTGAAGAGGGAAATAAAAAAAATGGGGAAAAATAGAAAGTGAAATAAATTAAACGGGTCTTTAATGTCGGTTTAAAACTGACATTAAAGGTACCCCTACAATATCGGTTTAAAATCGACATTAAAGATCCGCTTTAAAAAAAATCGACATTATACATCCAATTTCACTTTTTTCAACCGACATTAAAGCCCAAAATTCTTGTAGTGTGTGCATTCAAGTTTATATCCAACCCTACCCTACTCACATTAATATATAAATGTAATAAATTTGGGAGTGACATCGTGATTGAGAACATCAAGTTCATAGCTTGTTCATTAGGAATAGGGAATGACATAAACCTTACTGATCCTAATGGTGTTGGATTAGGATGTTTATATACTATTTCTAACTGAATTGCTCTCATATCTACACCTAGTGATCCCTACCATTTCAACAAATTGTTAAAAAAACAAGCCTACTGTTCACATTTATACTAAAATTCCCACATAGTGGTTGGTCATAATCAACTCCATCAACACCATCGATCACATTACCATTTATAAACAACATAAATCCTAAACAATTGTCCGCCATTTTCTAAAAAGAAAAGACAAACAATACATTACTAATTATTTTACTAATTATCAAAATTAAATACAAACAAAACAAAAAAAAAATAAACAAAATATTAACAATATTAAAAATGAATAAAAAACTTTGAATATCAAACTCAAATATTATTAGAAATATATATAATAAAAATTCACTCAAATTAGTAATTTTGTATTAAATAACAAAAGAAAAAACTATTAAACTTTTTAAAATGCACTAATACTTAAAATGTAGAATTATATAAAAAAAACAAACAATACATTATTAATTATTTTACTAATTATCAAAATTAAATACAAACAAAAAAAATATAAACAAAATATTAAAAACTAATAGAAAAACATTGAACACAAAACTTAAATACTAAAACAATCTAATATTATAAGAAATAGATATAATAAAAATTCACTCAAATTAATAGTTTTGTATTAAATAACAAAAAGAACTACTAAACTTTTTAAAATACACTAATACTAAAAAAAGTAAAATATTATAAAAATAAAATAAACAATACATTACTAATTATTTTATTAATTATCAAACTTAAATATAAACAAAAATATAAACAAAATATTAAAAATATTAAAAACTAATAAAAAAAAATTTTTAACATCAAACTTAAATACTAAAAAAAAATCGAATATTATAAGAAATATATATTAAAAAAATCCACTAAAATTAATAATTTTGTATTAAGAAAAAAAAACTACTAAACTTTTTAAATAAAAACAATACTAAAAAATTAAAATATTAGAATAAAAATAATAGATTACTAATTATCAAACTTAAATACAAACAAAAATATAAACAAAATATTAAAAAAAAACTTTGAAAATCAAACTTAAATACTAAAACAATCGAAAATTATAAGAAATATATAAAATAAAAATCACTCAAATTAATAATCTTGGATTAAATAACAAAAAAAAACTACTAAACTTTTTAAAATACACTATACTAAAAGAATAACACTAATACTAACAAAAATTAATATTATTTAAAATGAAAAAAAAAAAACATTAACATGGTAGGTCTCTAACATAATATAAATAAGATTATTAAAATATATAGAAAAAAACTACTAACATCAATATCTAAATATTCTTGAATTCAACAACTATTAAAAAAATTAACATGATAGGTTTACTAACATCAATATATAAGTAATTAAAATAGTATATTTAGAATAATACAAATATAAAAAAACAAGTAATAAATAAAAAGTAAACTCACAAATTCAATAGCGGTTTTACATTTTTTTTCATCAAAGTAACAACAATAGAGATTTCGCTGGGATGGGGTTCGGGGACTTCCCACAGAGATTTCGCTGGGATGGGGTTCGGGGAAAATTTCCCTGCCATCATTTTTTCTAACTTTTTTTTATTTCAATTAAATATATATTTTTAACAATTCTTTAAACATATCCAATACAATTTTCATTTAAATAAAATAGTATTAATTTTGGTAAGAAAAGCAATAGTACTCATTCAATTTAAAAACATATAATTAAAATGCTAAATTCTCATCATTTTTATAAATTAAAATTCAACCATTAGAACATCCTATTTTAAATACTACAACATTTAAGAAATTAGAGTAATAAAGTCTTAAACTTAAATCATTAAAATTTTTATAATTATTTTAACAAAGTATACAATATATTATAAATTTATAATTTATAGATAAAAGTCGTGGGAGGTTAGGAAATTATATTCCCTATCTCCGAATTGCAAACGAGAAAAAATTTCTCCACTCTCTCCCTTATTCTCCGTGTATTCGGAAATTCCTAGGTCCGTCCGGGATGGATCCTGCGGACCTGGTTATTTTTTTTACATCTCTATCTATAATTTGACTATAAAATAAAATGAACATATACGTCACATGCATTACTAAGGTGATGTGAGCATTTGCCTCGTGGCGCCCGAAGCTTTGGCCTTTTAGGAGGTAAATTTTATAATAGTTCAATATGTCGTCCTCATCTTTCTAATAATACAAAAAAACAACGTTCTACCCAATTCGACCAAAGAATGAAACAACAATTACATCGTTAAATATTGAGCTTTTTATCCATATTATTTGAACTTAAGAAACAACAAATCTTAAGTAAGTTTTTCAGGTTCAAAAGTGAGCAATGAAAATACAAGATAAAAATAAATAAATTGAAAATAAAAAGGATATCAGGAGAGTAAACCTTCTTTCAAAATTTTTGAAAAATCTCAACTTTTCAATCTAAAAAAGTAAATAAATTAAAAATAAAAAGCGATGTCGGATTCATTTAACTTTAGGAGAGTAAATCTTCCTTCAAATTTTTCGAAAAATTCCAACTTTTCAATCTAAAAAAGTAAATAAATTAAAAATAAAAAACGATGTCGGATTCATTTGACTTTAGGAGAGTAAATCTTCCTTCAAATTTTTCGAAAAATTTCAACTTTTCAATCTAAAAAAGTAAATAAATTGAAAATAAAAAAGATGTCAGATTCATTCGATTTTAGGAGAGTAAACCTTCCTTCAAAATTTTTCGAAAAATTCCAACTTTTAATCTAAAAAAGTTCAACGTACCTATTCTCTCCCTTTCTATCTTTTTTTTTTTTTTTTTTTTTCGATTTTATTGTATATAAAACAAGTTATAAAGCAAGAAATTTTTTGAACATATACCCACTTTTCCTTCAACTTTAATAATTGGTTATTATATCTATTTTGGCCTTTTTTGTTTCTAATTTATTTATTATAATTCTTTTTTTTAAGTACATTATAATTCTATTGTAACAATAAATTTAAATAAAAAAATAGGTAATTATGATTTCATGTGTTTTAGCAATAGATTAACGAAATTTGAATTCAAATTTAATTATTCTAGAATATGTGAGGAGTTTAATTTTCTCAGTACAATTATGTAAATTTGAAGTTTGGTTCGAAATTTTCTGACATACACTTTCCATATAAATTAAAAGTCATTATTTTCTTAACTTAAAGTATCGAATATTGCCAAATGAGATCTTCTTTACCATTTTAAAAGTTGTTTGCATACAAACCAAACTCAAATCACGTGAGTTGCGCGTGCGGATTGACAAGCTGATGGGGAAAAAAACAACGGCGCACATGCACGTCTTTTATGAAACGTGCAGAACATCGTGTGTGTCCAAAGACACTCGAGACTTCCCCTTCAATTCAATAGCATATTTATATTTAACTCAACAATATATATTTATTTATGTTGGACAGAAATCTTGCTAATTTTGCTTTTGGATTGTATTAATTCATATACATATACACCATCTTTACACGTTTATATATATATATATAATCGGATTAAATAATAAATAAACATCCCTATAAAGATATTTAGGAAAATAAATGAAATTGTGAAGTCGTGGAGGCTACATTATATAGAATTAATAAAGCATAAAATTGATATTGTCGTACGATCCACAAATTCATTGGATCAAGTAAAGTGTGGAGTTCACAATTTCCTCCCTCTAATTCCGACTCATCGAACTAAACACTCTATAATTTTAAAAGTTAGAATTTGATTTTTGTAAGGAAAAAATTTATTACACAATGAAAATCTGCTGAGTGATTTTTTTTTTTTTTTTTAATATAGTAGTTGATTTTTTAATTTTTGTATTATGTATAAAAAAGAACTGTGAAGGATTAGGTGCAGCAAGATTATTGTCCTTTTTATAATTTGATTAAATTTTATCATAAATAGTTGCATCTATCATGATTATTTTTATAATTTGATAAAACTTTATCATAAATGAGAATTTCTATTGTTCCTAGACTAAAACAGAAAGTAACTAAATGGTACGTTAACGGAAAAAAAAAATGAGAATTAAATAATTAAAAAAGAATAAAATAGTTTTAGGCAATGCAATCTAGGTTTTAACTCTAGTATTAAATTTCTATCGAAATGTAGATATTTTCATTGATATTTCCACATTTACCAGAATTCAATATTGATATGAGGAGTGAATCAATACTTTATTTGTTTGCTTTGATGTTATCAAGTATGTCAGATTTCTATATTATCGTAGAAAAATTCACGAAATATAATAATTAAACAATAAAATATTACTGATATAAAATAAAATATAAATAATAGATATGTTTACTCGTTTGAAAATTATAAAATACTTATTTATTAATATAAATTTATCTTTTGATTTCTTTTTTATTTTTATAATATTTTTCAAAATATTCACCCAAATCAAAAAATTATCAATAAAATAAAATTTTCATCGCATTGATATTTCGATATTTTAAATCTTGATTTTAATTGATTCTAGAAAGAAAAGAAAAGAGTCCAAAATACTAATACCGAAGAAGGAAACAAAAGTTTGGAAGAATTAGGTCCGACTTTTTCAGTGTAAACTCCAAGACCCATAGCATCAACTGGAACTCTTCGATTTCTGTGGTCTCTCGTCTTCTTCCTCTTTTTTAAACTTTTGTAATCCATTTAAAAGAAAGATAGCCACCAACACCATTATTCATTGCACGCACAACAATATCCTCCACTTCAATCTCCATCGTTAACCAAAATAATTTAATTAAAATACATGACAATTTATTTGTTCTGTTTTTTTTTCTAAATATTTAATAATTATATGTTTATGTAAAATAAAATTGTTTTGGGTTGCATAAGACAGACTCAAACTCACCGATGAATCTAAAAACTATATGAAATAGAAATATGATTGAAGTTTATGCATCTTCAAATGAGTTTCGAGTCGATCATTCGAATTTATACAATTTTACTAAAGAGAAAATGGAGTCAAATTTATCTCTAGCTCTATGCAACTTCGACCATCACACCTATTTTGACACAAGCGATATCACACATTTCTAAACAGAGTCATAAATGGACCTTATAAATATTCTCATACACTAATAGCCTCAAGAAAGTATGCAATTCTCTCTTTGCTTTGTTGTGCTAAATATATTTTTTGTACTAATTTACCTAACTATTATTATAAGTAAAGATCCATCTCATCCTATGAGAAAAATAGTAAACTCCAAACATTCTCTCTCTATAAATACATTATAATAACTACTTATGAGATAATTTGAACTCCATCATTGTGGAAATATTAATAAGTAGTCGAAGTATGTTTATGAGAAGTTTCGTCCTAAAGAAAATTATTTGGTATGCATAGGCTGCAAGCATACGATAACTATTGTATCCCAATAGGATACAACAACTAGAACTACAACCACAAATTACTAGGATTTGACAAAGTTCTTGGATATTTCTCTCAACTCAACTCAAGATTTAAAAAAAAAAAAAGAAAAACAAACCCTTTTGGTCCGTAGGTTTTTGGGTTAGTTTGTAGTTGGTTCCTATGTTTCAAGATCTAATACTTTTGTCCCTAAGATTTCAATAATGTGCAATTTTAATCCTTGAGATAACATAATTGTTAGTGACTTAATGAAAGGCTAACTAGGATGATAATGGATTAATTTTAAACCAAAATATATGGGAGATTCAACTCCTAATCCTTGGTCATAGATCCAAAATCCCGCAAATTTTGACATACTCTGACAATTCCATCACAAACGGTCGATTTTTCGATTGATTTTTGGATGATGTGGCCATTTTAATTTTGATAGGGCAAAAAATTCTTTCTTAAAAAAAAAAACAAAAGACCGTATAGAAAGTACTAGATTTTGAAATATAGGGACCAAATAAAAACTAAATTTTGAAATATAGAGAACAAATAAAAATTAAATTCAAATACTAGATATTTTTTAAAATAAAAAAAAAGTTAAATAAAGAAAGAAAGAAAAAACACTCCAAAGAAAGAAACAAGTTGCTTATTAAGTCTTCAAACTAAAAAGTAAAATCAAATACATTGTTACTAGACAAAAATTAAACCCAACTCCTTCAAAATAGGGAAAAAAAAACATTAAAGAAAAAAATAAAATATACACCTACTAAATGTATTTGGTAAAGTAAAACTTGAAGGTGTGAATTGTAATTGGAAAATAGAAAAATAAAAGTAAAAAAAAGTACAGAAATGACAAAAAATAGAAAGAAAGAAGTAAAGACGTGGCAGCTTATAATTGTGGCACCAGGTGGGTGGGCAGAAGTAAAGAGGCAGTATAAATGAAGCATTAGTAGGAAAAAGGAAAAACAACCCCATCCATCCATCCATATCGATGGCAACAGATAGGTGTAGCAGCACCAAGAAAGAAGAAGAAGAAGACGACGGTAGTACTAGTCACGAGGAGCGTTCCCGGTGCTGCTTCCAGGAATGGATGCAACTTCAACGCGAAGACTTAACCCACCTCCTCCTATCCCTTCACACCCATAACCACGAAGAAACAAACAAGAACCTAATCCGAAATTGCATCACACACTTCGAAGATTACATCAGCAGCCGTAGGCACTTAGCTCAAGAAGACGTCTCCCCTTTCTTCGCCCCCACTTGGTGCACCTCCTTGGAGAATTCCCTTCTCTGGATCGCCGGCTGTCGCCCCTCCATTTTCATTCGCTTGGTGTACGCGCTCTGTGGGAGTGAAGCGGACGCGCGCTTGGGCGAGTGGCTGGAAGGCGTAAGAAACAACAACAGTTGTCATGTTGGAGGTATAGGGGAGCTGTCTCCTACCCAGATGGTGCGTGTGAATGGGCTACACATGAGGACAATCAAAGCGGAGGAGAAACTGACGAGTGAGATGGCGAGCTCGCAGGAGGAGGTGGCGGATCAGCCGATAGCGGTGATTGTTGCGAAGGAGATGGAGGGGGTTGGGGAGGAGAATGAAGAGACGAAGATGGCGTTGGAGCAATATGAGAAAGTGATGAGAGAGGTTATGGAGAAAGCGGATGAGTTGAGGTTGAATACGTTGAAGGAATTGGTGTTGGAGATTTTGAAGCCAATTCAAGCACTTGAGTTTCTGGTTGCTAGTAAGAAGCTTCATCTTTCTCTACATCAATGGGGTAAACGCAGAGATGAGAAGCAGGGAAGATTGAGATCTTATTTACTAAGTTAAAGACTCTCAACCAAATGTCGTCATCATCTGACTGACTGACCTACCTCGTTTTTCCATTTCTAGACCAACAACATGTTTGTTTTCCTGTTTTCCTTTTCTTAACTTATTAATTTAATATGCTAAGACGCTACCGGACGTCCCAACACAATAACCTCATACTCTACACTCTCGCACAATTTCACATCTTCACCACTTCTTTGGGTGCATTCCATCTAGGGTTGGCAACGGAAGTCTCCCATCACCTCCCCTGGGTATTTCTCCCATCCCGTCATACCCTGCAATTAAAGGCAGGTACGTGGATGGGGTTTCTTCGTCGAGAAAATGGATCCCTGCGGAGATTCATCTCCAACCTTTTTTTAATATATAAATATAGAAATATTTGTAATTAATATATATATATATAATAAAAAATTTAATTGGATGGGGCAGGATACCCTTCCCGTCCCCGATTAGAGACCCGGTTAGGATCCTTGTTCCGATCAGGGCGGGGACCCGATCCTGCGATAATTTTTGTCAATCCTAATTTCTTCTAATATTCTCATTATAGCTATTTTTTTAACTATATATTTTTAAGGGCAAATTGCTTCACCGATTCACTAGCCATTGAAATTTGATTGGTATGTAATTTTTATTTGATATATTACTATATGATTGTTGTTTGTTACTATCATAATTCACTTTCGATCACTGGAACTTTAGTTCCTCTTCTCTTTTAAACATTTTGCCATTTCAACTTTGCTTTTTCACCTCTCATTTTTTCGATTTTTAGAGTGATCGATATACAACATCGAAAGAGAATGATTATGATTGATGTCTTCATTGTGACTATTTTTTTTATCATATAATTAGTATTTTCTAACCATTTTTTAATATTGTCATATAATTGTCTTTTGATTATTGATTGATTTCTATATGAACTTCTGCTATATTATTTGATTGTTATCTGATTGACATATGATTGCTATTGGATTATTATCCAATTGCTATCTAATTACTATTTGATGATGATTATTATTATTAATGATACTATTTATTGTCTGATTGCTATTTGATTTTGATCGTTTTCTAATTGCCTGTAATACACATTGTTAACTGATTGTTGTCTGATTACTATTTGATACTAATACTTAATGATATACATTACTATTTGATTATTGTCTAATTACTATTTGATTGTTGTCTAATTATTATTTAATTGATTTGTGATATACTAAAAAACTATTAAGACAATACAGTGATATTCTAAAAAATACCAAAAGCAATACACTATTGTAGTTACATCAAAACAAATAACAACTATATCTTATCTACCTTCACTATTTGAGTAAGGATTAAAAAACTAACGTCGATACCAAAATTTCAATTTTATAGATATATCAATAGATATATCTATATTGATGGATATTCTTGTAAATAAAGAAAGTTATAAAAATTATTTAAAATCTTATTGTTAGTATTTATATCGTGAGATAGGTGAATTTTTTTAAAAAATATTTTTAAGAGAATTTTTTTAATGTTCTATGCATATTTAGGAGGTATATCCAATATATTTAACATCTATGTTGAATCATTCAATTGCAAATATGTATCAACAAATATATCTACATATTGATAAATATTAATCTTTTCATTGAAAAAAGTGTAAAATTGAAGTTTGCAAAGCAAATAAGGCTTTGCCACACTACAAGAAAATTGAGCTATTTCGACAATCTTTTATCGGAGGCTATAAAAAAACATTCGAAAAAGATGTACATTTATTGAATGTATTGGAAAAACTTTTGAGAAATATATACTTTTTATTGAAGGTTAATAAAAACCTTTGAAAAAGATATATATTTATTGGAGGTTTTGAAAAAACCTTTGAGAAATATGTAGTTTTTATCGAAGGGTAATAAAAACCTTTGAGAAAGACATACATTTATCGGAGGCTTTGATAAGTCATTTGAAAAATATACACTTTTTATTGAAGGTTAATAAAAACCTTTGAGAAAAATATACATTTATTGGAGGTATTAGAAAAACCTTTGAGAAATATGTACTTTTTATTGAAGGTTAATAAAAACCTTTGAAAAAGATATATATGTATGGGAGGTTTTGAAAAAACCTTTGAGAAATATGTAGTTTTTATCGAAGGGTAATAAAAACCTTTGAGAAAGACATACATTTATCGGAGGCTTTGATAAGTCATTTGAAAAATATACACTTTTTATTGAAGGTTAATAAAAACCTTTGAGAAAAATATACATTTATTGGAGGTATTAGAAAAACCTTTGAGAAATATGTACTTTTTATTGAAGGTTAATAAAAACACTTTGAGAAATATAACAATGTTATCATTTATCAAAGGATTTCAGAAAACCTTTGAAAAATTTTATTCTTAATAAAATTATTAAAGATGAGATTTATTTTAATAAAAAATATATATTAACATTTATCAAAGGTCGTTAAAATACCTTTGGAAATACTTACTTTTATAAAAGGTTAGTAGAAGCCTTTGAGAAAAATATGCATTTGTAATAATTTAGAAAAGAACCAAAAAAAAAAAAAAAAACCTCTAGGGTTAATTTTTGTGGGTTCGTGAACACATTCTTCAGTTTTCCGTCTTCTCCATCATCTATGGGTAATCTCTCAAGTTTGTGAACACACAAAAAAACCTCTAGGCATGATCGGGCTATACGATAGGCAAAGTACTACACAATCAGTGAAAGTGCTAGATGATAAGGATAGAAGCTGGACGATAGCCGTGCTGGGTTACACAATGAGCAGATGCGCTACACGATAGGAAGAATACTAAGCGATGGGCGTTGGGCGATGACATTAAACGATAGGCGGATGCATTAGACAATAAGGCGTTAACGCTAAACGATGAAGGTAAACGATGGGCGCTGTAGCTAAACGATAGGCTATGCGCAAGTGATATTTATTTATTTTTATTCTGAAAGAATAGTTAAATTGATTATAGTTTTAGGAATTATTACAAAATATGCATTTGTAATAATTTAGAAAAGAAAACAAAAAAAACCTCTAGGGTTTTGATTTTGTGGTTCTTCTTCATCTTGTGTTTATAGTTCTGCTTCATTGTTTTTCCTTATTTCGTTTCGTTCATCTTCGCGTTGTTTTGATTTCGTGGTTCTTCTTCACCTTGTGTTTACAGTTTTGCTTCATTGTTTTTGCTTATTTTTTTTTGTTCATCTTCATGCTGTTTTGATTTCGTTTTCGTTTCGTTTTGTTCATCTTGCTGATAACGGGCAGAAATGAACGTTATCATAGTGCTAAGTTCTTAAACAATGTTGGATTGTATTGATGAAATATGTTAATTTGCGTCCATAAGAATCGATTTCATAATATCACGGTCGCATGCTTTCAACGCATTAGAACAATTGATTTTTGTATTTTTGTGTAGACTATGCATTGACGCAATGCAAGAATTGCGATCATAGGAAATCTTTGGTCGAGTGCAACTTAACTGCAAGGCTTTGCGATGATTGTGTTCGCAAACATTCGCCCAAGAAGGATCGCCGCAACTTGGTCAGCGCAACATGGTGGCCACATCTGGGTGAAAAGCTAATCATTCGCAATGAGACAGAAAGCTGATGACAGTCGAATCCGAATTAAGTTGACAGCCGATAACGGCCACAAAGTACATTCAGCTTTTCGGTGACAATTATTCGGCACATCAGTCAGGAATTAAAGCTATCCCATCTGTACAACCATGAGAGAGAAACCGCCTTTCACCATGGATGCTCTATAAATACCAAGGACATTCTTTAGAGAAGGGGTTGACGAATTAACCAGTTCACGACCTTAGTTATTCTTTGTTCCACAAGTTAGCAGTTTTCTTTCATTTTAAGGTGGAGCAAGAGAAGAGTGGTGACACCGGAGATCGTTCAGGGAAACTCGAGAGAGGACCTTGAGGCGAAGAAGCAGAGAGCGGGTCGACTCTCATGAGAGCAAGATTATCTTTTGAGCACGAGTATAAATCAGTATAAAAGCCTGGGCAGCAAGAGATTGCTTCCAGGCCCTTTATTCTATATTTACATTGTTATTCTGTATTTCATCTTCATATTTATACAATGGAAGTTCTATTTCTAAAACTGTTCACTCTCTTAGCACTTATGAGAAGCTAAACTAGTCGAATGGGTTGAGGAAACCTAAGCTAACATGACCTAGGAAGTTCATTGCTTGCGATTGTCTTGATTTATGCTGTGCCAAATACCTTTTAGAGCTACTCGAGAGAGAGTCTAAAGAAAGAACCTAATGACTCAAGAGAGCTAGGTTAGAATCTGGACTCGAGAGAGTAAGATTAGAACTTCATAAACAAGAGATAGAGACTTAGAGATAAGCTCTGTTTGTCAATCTGCATCGCATGCATCCTAGAGATGAGAATGATATTATGTGGTCGCCTTATTTGTGTGTGTGTCATTTCGTCAGAGCATAAATAAGAATAGAGGCTTATGTGTAGGTCCTATAGACTTAGCGCATATATCGCATGCGTTTTAACCTTAGAAGCCGTGGCATTCGCACCAAGAGGTGGTTTATTGTTGTATGCATGTTGCATGATCGCATAGCATGAACGCATCCTAGGAAGTGTTAATCGAAATTTTTCTCAACCCGTTCATCGCATACTTATCGCATCTTCCGTTTACCAACTCTTTTCAAACTTTGCCGCATTTATTTATTTTTCATCAACGCAAACAACAAACCCAATAATTTATTTATTTATCCAGTTACCGCAAAGATCTTCATAAAAATTACCAACGCAATCTGTTTTCACAAGTCCCTGTATTCGACCCTGGACTTACCAGGAAACTCAGAGGAATTTACACTTGGATTCCACTGGGAAAACTTGAGTGTACAACGCAATTTCATCAACGCATAGCATCCATATTTTCACTTCATAAAACTCGAGCAACAAGTTTTTGGCGCCGTTGCCGGGGACTTCGGCAAAATAGAGTGCTAATGGTAATTTTTCTAATTTCTTTGCAGACTCTCAATCTTTGGCGAATTACGACCCGGAGATTGAGAGGACATTTAGAAGAAGATTGAGAAACCGCCAACAACAACTTCAATCCGATAAAGAAGAGATGGCGGAACAGTCTAGAAATGGAGCACCAAATGATAACATTGTCATGGTGAATCCAATTCTGTTGGCAAACGACCACAATAGGCCCATTAGAACTATGCATCGCCAAACCTCTATGATTTCTCTCTAGGAATCATGAGGCCTAGCCTCGATGGAAGACGATTCGAAATGAAGCTGGTGATGCTGCAGATGATCCAAACTGCAGGTCAATTCAGAGGAAGGCGTGGCGAGGACCCGCATACCCACCTCCGAAGCTTTATTGAAAGCTACAATACTTTTGTGTTCCAAAACATCTTTGCCGAAGAAGTTCGACTAATGTTTTTCCCATTTTCTCTCTGTGATGAGGCTAGGAAATGGGCACATTCTCTCGAGTCGGGAGAGATCACTTCTTGGGAATAGGTAGTGGAGAAATTTATGAAGAAGTACTTTCCACCTACCGAGAACGCCAGACGACGGAAACTGATTATAAATTTTGAACAAGATATGGATGAATCGATCAGCGATGCCTGGGCAAGGTTTAAGAGGTTGGTTAGGGATTTTCCACACAATGGGTTGCCAGACTGCCTCTAGATGAAATTTTTTTATCATGGTTTGAATCCCACTTCGCAGACTGCTGCCAATGCGTTAGCCGCTGGTGGTCTGCTTGATAAAACGTATGATGAGGTGAAGAATATCTTGGATCGCATCTCTAAGAACCATGAAGATTGAAGAGAGAGCGACCAAAGATTGAGACTCACAGACACTGACGCAAATAACAGTGCTATTGTTTCATTAAAAAACCAGATGACCGCAATAATAAATTTAATCCAAGGAATTTCGATCAGCAGCCCAACACCGCAAATGGGGCAAATCAACACAATCAGTTAAAACACCGCAAGGTGTGCGACTTGCGGTGATGGGCATGCGATGGAAGATTGCCCGCAAAATCCACAATCTGTCTACTTTGTAAAGAATAACCCTTTTTCGAATACCTACAACCCCGAGTGGAGAAACCACCCCAATTTTGCTTGGAAGAATCAACAACAAAATTTTCAACCTGTGGTGCAGAAAGAAGGGCCACCAGGATTCTTTTCACGCAGCAATGATCAAACGAGCAATCAAGCAAGTAGCTCACAACCACCACAATCCTCTTTTTTGGAAAGCCTACTGAAGCAATACATAGAGAAAAACGAGACTGTGCTTCAGAGTCAGGCGACATCCATTCGCAATCTTGAATTACAGATGGGCCAAATTGTGAGTGAGCTGAAGAGTAGACTGCAAGGGGCTCTGCCAAGTTCAACTTAACTTCCACGCAACTCGAGGGGATCAAGCAAAGAGCAATGTCAGGTTGTGACATTACGCAGTGGGAAGACTGTGGAGGGAGAAAAGAAGGAGCTTAGTAGAACAATTTCTATTGCGGTTGAAGCTGAGATTGCAGTGACACAAGAAGACGAAAGAGAAAATGAAGCAGTAGAAACGGAGGTTGCGTCGACCTCAAAGCCAACTGAAACGGGAACTGTGAAAGTTTAGTTACCCCCTTTCCTGTAGAGACTAAAGAAGAAAAAGAACGAAGTGGTACAGTACCAACGTTTCTTATCTATATTAAAGCAATTACATGTTAATATTCCTTTTAGTGAAGCAATTGAGGAAATGTCTACCTACACCAGGTTTTTGAAGGATATGGTAACTAAGAAGAGGGGAGCTGGAAAATTTGCCACGGTGGCGTTAACGTAAAGTTCCAAATCAATAATTCCACCGAAGATGAGCGATCCTGGGAGCTTTACTATTCCTTACTCCATAGGAGGACTATACATCGAGCAAGCTTTGAATGACCTGGGAGCTAACATAAATTTGATGCCTCTGTCAATCTTTAGACAATTGAATGTGGGGCAACTTGTGCCCATAACAGTGACTCTCCAATTGGCCGATAGATCTTTGGTTCATTTAGAGGGAAAGGTGAAGGATGTGCTGATAACCATTGATAAGTTTATCCTACCAACTGACTTCATCATATTGAACTATGAGGCCGACAAAGATGTGCCCATCATTTTGAGGCGACCTTTTCTATCAATGGGTCTGTTCAAATTGATGTGTATAAAAGGGAAATCACTTTGAGTATCAATGGACATAAGCTCAAGTTTAATATAATTCGTGCCATGAAGTTTCTGGATGAAGAAGACCTGCATGATTCAGATGATGACCAGAATGCGATTGAAGAAGAAAAGTTTGATGACAAGAATGAAGAAGAGGATGCCAGCGCATCCGTTGCTACCTATAATGCAATCACAACAACAACAAACAAAGAAGAAGAGATGATCGCAAAGAAGAAAGTAGAGCCAACAGAAACAGACCAAAGAAAAACAACACAACCTTCCCTAGTGGAGCCATCAACACTTGAATTGAAGACCCTACCAACCCATTTAAAGTACGCATTTCTGGGGCAGAATGAGAAGCTGCCAGTTATCATTTCCTCTGCGCTCAACGAAGACTAGGAGAATACGTTGATGAGCATTCTCAAGAAACATGTGCGAGCAATTGGCTGGACGCTCGCTGACATTAGAGGAATTAGCCCTGCGTACTGTATGCACCGCATTTGTCTTGAAGATGACCATAAAGCAACAATTGAACATCAACGCAGACTCAACCCTGCGATGAAGGAGATCGTCAAGAAGGAGATTATCAAATGGCTAAATGCGAGCATTATTTATCCTATAGCAGATAACACTAGGTTAGCCCCGTGTAGTGTGTGTCGAAGAAGGGTGGAATGACAGTAGTCCTGAATGAAATGAACGAATTAATACCGCAAAGGATCATCATTGGATGGTACATATGCATGGACTACCGCAAGTTGAATGCGACCACAAAGAAAGGTCATTTCCCTCTGCCATTTATTGACCAAATGCTAGACCGTCTAGCTGGAAATGATTTTTACTGCTTTCTAGATGGATATGTTGGATATAATCAAATTATGATAGCTATAGAAGATCAAGACAAGACCATATTCACCTGCCCATATGGGACATTTGCTTTTCGCCGCATGCCGTTTGGCCTCTGTAATGCGCCAAGCACGTTTCAAAGGTGCATGATGACCATCTTTTCTGATTATCTCGAGGACTCTGTGGAAATATTTATGGATGACT
Source organism: Benincasa hispida (assembly GCF_027475165.1). Classification (NCBI taxonomy): domain Eukaryota; kingdom Viridiplantae; phylum Streptophyta; class Magnoliopsida; order Cucurbitales; family Cucurbitaceae; genus Benincasa; species Benincasa hispida. The sequence continues at coordinate 64,701,318 of NC_143485.1, forward strand.
TCTCTGTTTATGGGAACACTTATGAAGTCTACCTAGCCAATTTGGAGAAGATACTGAAAGATGCGAAGAGACAAATTTGGTGCTCAACTGGAAATTTTTTTATTTTATGGTGAAGGAGGGCATAGTGTTGGGACATAAGGTCTCCTGGGATGGATTGAAGGTGGACAAAGCAAAAATTGAAGCAATTGAAAAACTTCCACCTCCAACTAGCGTGAAGGTTGTACGAGGCTTCTTGAGGCATGCTGGATTCTACAGATGATTTGTCAAAGATTTTTCTAAAATAGCACGACCACTGAGTGCGTTGTTAGAGGCTGATAGAAAATTCAAGTTTGACAACAGCTGCCTGAACGCATTCGGAGTTTTGAAAAATGCGTTGATTACCGCACCCTATTAATTGCGTTGAATTGGACACTTCGTTTTGAAATCATGTGCGACGCAAGCGGGTATGCGATGGGAGCAACTTTAGCACAAAAGAGAAAAACAATCTTGCACCCCATTGCATATGTGAGTAAGACAATAAACCCTGCTTAAACAAATTATACCAGCACAGAGAAAGAACTCCTGGTAGTAATTTTTGCATTGGAAAATTTTTGGGCATATCTGTTGGGGACAAAGGTACTCATCCACACTGATCATTCAGTGATCAAATACTTAATGACAAAGAAGGATGCAAAACCGAGGCTGATCAGATGGGTTCTCCTCCTTCAAGAATTTGATATAAAAATAATTGACCGGAAAGGGACAGAGAATCAAGTTACGGATCACTTGTCTAGACTGGAAAATCCTGAGGTTGACCGTAACAAGTTAGATGTGAGTGTTGTATTCCCGGATGAGCAGTTGTTTCATATAGAAGAATTGCCCTGGTATGCGGACATAGGCAATTATTTGGTTTGCGAGCAATTTCCCGAAGATTACACCTACCACCAATAGAAGAAGCTCAAAAGTGAATGCAGAAATTATTATTGGGATGAGCTGAATCTGTATAAAAGAGGTGCAGACCAGATTTTTTGATTATGTGTACCAAATGCTGCTCAACAACGCATATTATCACAATGCTACGACTCACCATATGGTGGGCACTTTAGAAGACAGCGCACGACAGCCAAAGTTTTACAAAGTGGATTCTTTTGGCCTACAGTATTCAAGGATGCGACTGATTACGCAATGAAATGTGATCAGTGCCAACGCATAGGTAACATTTTATGGAAAAATGCAATGCCAATGAACACTATCTTGGAGCTTGAATTATTCGATGTATGGGGGGATTGATTTCATGGGACCATTCCCTCCTTCGAATGGGAAACATTATATTTTATTAGTCATCGATTATGTCTCCAAGTGGGTATAGGTAATAGCATACGCCATAAGTGATGCGGTGGTAGTCTCCCAGTTCCTAAAGAAACATATTTTCACTCGTTTTGGCACTCCCCATGCCATCATAAGTGATGAAGGATCCCACTTTGTCAACTATAATATCAAGGAGCTGCTGCGTAAATACAACATCCTCCACAAAGTGGCCACCGCATATCATCCGCAAACGAATAGTCAGGCTAAAGTGTTTATCGAGAAATTAAGCTGATACTTGAGAAGGTAGTAAGGCCTTGACGAACAGATTGGGCAACAAAGCTTGATGATGCGTTATGGGTTTACCGGATTATATTTAAAACACCAATAAGTATATCCCCATATGCGTTGGTATTTAACAAAGTGTACCATTTACCTTTGGAGCTGGAATATAAGGCCCTGGGGGCGATAAAGAGGCTGAATTTTGATTTGAAGAAAGTAGGAGAAGCACGAAAAATTCAACTGGTCGAGCTAGAAGAATGGAGGAACAACGCATATGAAAATGCGAAGATTTATAAAGAGCGCACCAAGCACTGGCATGACCAACGTATATGCGGTAAGAACCTCCAAGTCGTGCAAAAGGTCTTCTTCAACTAACGTCTGCCGCTTTTCCTGGGAAAACTAAAGTCACGTTGGTCCGGTCTGTTCATAATTAGACAAGTACTTCCGTATGGCACGGTTGAATTAGCAAATGATGACGAAACCAACATATTCAAAGTCAATGCGTAGCGAGTAAAGGCATATCATGGAGAAGGCTGGCATTGCCAAGTCGACTCTATGGAACTGAAGAACTTTGAATAAAGAAGGAAGTAGGTGGTCCATGCGTTATCAAACGATCGCAATCCATCAAGGATGCAAGTTTTTGGAAGTATCAACTCTTCAATTTTTCTCCACTACTCGAAATTTTCACTATATCTCTTCAATCTTGATTTATCCTTATTTTACTATTACTATCTCTATGTCTTCTACAAAAAAAAAAAAAAAATGGAGATTGCAATAACAAGTTTTATTTTGTTTAAAATAATTTGACCCTCTCTTTGTTTTTCTTGCAACGATCGAGTCGCTGGATTGCGGAGATGTTACGCGAAGAAGCCTTCTATCTTACTCCATCACCGCAATCTAAAGAAGAGAGATCGCCGCAAAGATGGATGCATCAATATACAATGCGGGCGACAATGCAAATTTGGGGGTGTACTCTTCCTTATCTTTATTTCAAATTTGGCACTATTACATCGCATGTTATCTTTAAAAGCTTTATCACCGCATCCTCCTTGATTACCGCAATCATTTGACGTAGAAAAATTTAGTTGTTTACTGCATGCTGTTTCTTTGCCGAGTATGATTTCAATGATTAAAAATATGCTTCTATTTCTTTCGTATATACAATAGTCAACTAAGTCTTAAGATAGTCACCTCATGAAATATTTCTAGAAGTTAGGGATTTGCTAGCTTTCTTTCAAACTCTCTTTACAATGCATTTTAAGAACATCGTATGACTCATTTCAATCTTTTGGCATTGAGGACATTGCCAAATTTTAAATTTGAGGGTGAGGTATTTATTTTCGACCTTGCTTGTTTTGTGAAAGAAAAAAATAATTTTTGTTTTAGAATAACAACTCCATTGTCAATGCAATGGGAAACTTATGTTGATAAGAGTTAAGTTGTGAAAGACACTTATCCGTAGTTGGATGTCTGCATGACACACGGGGGGCAAGCCAAAAAGAAATTACATCACCAGGATCAACGCATAAATAAATGACCGAAACTCCACTGCCAAATAGGTATGAGTTTAGTCTGAGAAAGAGTGCATTGCTTGTAGTTGGATGTCCGCATGACACCCATGGAGGCAAGCCAAAACGAAGGCAAGGCACTTAGATTAGCGCAAGGTCAGGAAAAAAAAATATCAATGAAGAAAATTTTTATACATGGATAAAATCATTTGACACCCCAATAGAAAATTTTCTTTTTGAAATAAATCATGCGATGTTCCGGAATTTAGTAAAGTCCTTTTGAAAGGTAAGCTTGCAATCCTTAGGTCTTAGAAATATTTTAAGAAGAGACTTGAATAAGACTTAAGGAAATTCTGGTATATAGGATTTGAACGAAGTATCCTTGAGAAATCTAGGAAAAGAACATTGCGGTTGACTTGCTAAAGGAATCCTTAGCTTATGCTTGAGGACATACCAAGGGCATTATTCAGAGAAGGGGTTGACGAATTAACCAGTTCACGAGTTTAGTTATTCTTTCTTCCACAAGTTCGCAGTTTTCTTTCATTTTAAGGTGGAGCAAGAGAAGAGTGGTAACGCTGGAGATCGCTCAGGGAAACTCGAGATAGAACCTTGGGGTGAAGAAGTAGAGAGCGGGCCGACTCTCATGAGAGCGAGATTATCTTTTGAGCACGAATAGAAATCAGTGTAAAAGCCTAAGGAACAGGAGATTGCTTCCAGGCCCTTTATTCTATACTTACATTGTTATTCTGTACTTCATCTTCATATTTATACAATGGAAGTTCTATTTCTACATCTATTCACTCTCTTAGCACGCATGAGTAGCTAAACTAGTTGAATGGGTTAAGGAAAACTAAGCTAACATGACCTAGGAAGTTCATTGTTTGCGATTATCTTGATTTATGCTGTGCCAGATACCCTTTAGAGCTACTCGAGAGAGAGTCTAAAGAAAGAACCTAATGACTCAAGAGAGCTAGGTTTCGAGAGAGCAAGATTAGAACTGCATAAACCAGAGATAGGGACTTAGAGATAAGCTCTGTTTGTCAATCTGCATCGCATGCATCCTAGAGATGGGAATGATATTATGTGGTCACCTTATTTGTGTGTGTGTCATTTCGTCAGCGCATAAATAAGAATAGAGGCTTATGTGTAGGTCCTATAGACTTAGCGTATATATCGCATACGTTCTTAGAATCCGTGGCATTCGCACCGAGAGGTGGTTTACTGTTGTATGCATGTTGCATAATCGCATAGCATGAACGCATCCTAGGAAGTGTTAGCCGAAACTTTTCTCAACCCGTTCACCGCATACTCATCGCATCTTCTGTTTACCAACTCTTTTCAAACTTTGTCGCATTTATTTATTTTTCATCAACGCAAACAATAAACCCAACAATTTATTTATTTATCCAGTTACCGCAAAGATCTTCACAAAAATTACTAACGCAATCTGTTTTCACAAGTCCTTGTGTTCGACCCTGAACTTACCAGGAAACTCAGTGGAATTTACACTTGGATTCCGTTAGGGAAACTTGAGTGCACAATGCAGTTCCATCAACGCATAGCATCCATATTTCCACTTCATAAAACTCGAGCATCACTTGCTGTTTTGATTTCGTGGTTCTTCTTCATCTTTGTGCTATTCGTTCTGCTGCTAAGCTTTGTTTCGTTCGCTCTGTTCCAGTTCCGTTGAGCCATTCCATCACTTTCAGGCTCAAGCTCTGATCTTTACTCTTAGGTTCGCAAGCAACTCCATCGAGCCATTCCATCACTTTCAGGTTCGCAAGCAGCTCTTACATTATCAACCATTCTTAGTTTTATTCATGTCACATAAAATTTGTCTAAATTGCATTTAGTTTATGAAAGGTTTATATTCTCAAATATAAATGCTTACCAGAATGTTCTTTTATGATATTTCCTCTGTGAACGATAATGGAGATTTTTATTTTCAGTAGACGTAATGTTGGACGCATGCGTTTGTAAGGTTGTAAGGTGAGAAGGCAACCATAAGATGAGAAGGAAACCATGCGTTTGTAAGGCTGGACGCATGATTGGCCGAAGGATTGGAAAAAGGCATTGCGAAGAGTTGCTCATGCGTTTGGTATGCGTGAGTAAGAGTAGAGAAAGGAAATGTAGCGCAGGCGCTGGGCAGACGATCGTGTAACAAATGAGCAGAGTTACACGATGAGGTAGACGATTGTCTAGTAAGTGAGCGACACTACACGATGAGGTAATCGATAGTGTAGGCGGGCACTGGACGATCATGTAGCAATGTGGGGATCTAAACGTGAGGTAGGCAATCGTATAGCAATGTACGGAGCTTAACGAAGAGGTAGGCGATCGATAGGCAAAGTACTGCACGATCAGTGAAAGCGCTAGACGATAAGCATAGAAGCTGGACGATAGCCATGCTGTGCTAAACGATGAGCACACGCACTACACGATAGGCGGAATACTAAGCGATGGGTGTTGAGTGATAGACGCAGGCACTGGGCGATGACGTTAAGCGATAGGCAGATGCATTAGACGATAAGGCATCAGCGCTATACGATGGAGGTAAGCGATGGGCACGGTAGCTAACGATAGGCTATGTGCGAGATCATTGAGAGCGGACCATTTACTGAACGATTGAGCTACACGATGAGTCGCTGAAGTTAAGCGATAGATGCAGGAACTAAATGATGGGGTGGGGTGTGACATGTTAGGATTGTGAAACCAATGGCTATCATCTTTTTGTTTCTGGATGGAAGTAAAGTCTGAATGAATGCTTTCTCTTGTGACCCTTTCTTTTCACAATCTTTTGTCTGAACTCTTATTCTGTTTTGTAGACGGCTTAATGATAACCGATTAAATGGACGAATCTCGAGAGAACTTACTGGAATTACCAGTCTTAAACTTGTGTAAGTCTTTGTATAATTTCATCGTTGTGTATTAGTTCATTTAGATGATATACATCCTTGATTGAAGTTTTGTGCCATGTCATGTGATTGGTTTATGATGGATTGTGTCTCCTTTGTTTCAAGGATGTCTCAAACAATGACTTGTGTGGAACATTACCAATCAGTGGACCATTGAGCACATACCTTTAAACAAGTAGGTTTCTGAATTTTTTAAACTAAAAACACAATTAAAAATCATGATGAATACTTATATTATTTAAACTACTTTTAAATACATTATTTACTTTTCTTTTATTTTCATTCTCTTCCTTTATTCTTTGAATTTTAAATTAGTTTAAAGTAATAATTTGATGTTGTTAGATGTAATAATTAGTTTAACGTAATATCTAGCCAAATGTGGATGCTTTTTTGAGGTAAAAATACTTCTTGAATCTCCATCTTCCCCATTTTTATTCTCTTACTATTTCATAATTTGAAGTGCATAAAAGTGTATAATGCAGAGTAACACTCTTTTGTCAACATCAACCCAAAGTATAAAAAAAGAGAATAGAATGAATGATTCTCTATTTGTATTATGATGATCTTTAAACTACTTTTAAATACATTATTTACTTTTCTTTTATTGTCATGCTCTCCCTTTTATTCTTTGAATTGTAAATTGGCTTAAAGTACTAATTTGGTTAAGGTAATCTTACACTTTTTAGAAAGAAGTGTATAACATGGATAGAAGTTGGATGTAAATTGGAAATCGAGTATTGTAAGAATATAGAAACGGAGTTAGAAGTTTTTTGATTTTGCATTTATGCATACAATGACTAGTCAAATATCTTGTCCATGTAAAAGATGCAATAATGCAGTACTTAAGACTCGAGATGTTGTTGAAGCAGATTTGTTAATGTTTGGAATAGTTCCAAGTTACACTTGATGGACAATGCATGGTGAAGAAAGTTTTACTTATGAAGTAGGAGAAAATGATAATAACACTGATGATGAAGATGTTTTTGAAATATTAGAGGACCATTTTGGTGCTTTTAATATGGATAACTGGATTGGTAAAGGAGAATCAAATAAGCATAGTTATAATGAAGAACCTAATGAGAATGCTTCTCGGTTTTATAGATTGTTGAATAATGTAGAAAAAGAGCTTTATCCTGGGTGTAAAAAATATTCTAAGTTGTCTTTCATTATGAAGTTGTTTCATCTAAAGTCTTTTGGAAGTTGGAGTAATAAATCATTTACTTTACTACTTGAGTTATTAAAAGATGCATTTCCAAAAGGTACTGATCTACCTAATAATTACTATGAAACAAGGAAAATCCTTCAAGATTTAGGGCTTCATTACTAAAAGATACATGCATGCTCTAATAATTGCCAACTATATTGGAAGGAAAATGCAAAAGCTGATGAATGTTTAGTTTGTGGAGAATCTAGGTGGAAGCCAAATGAAATAAATAAAAAGAAGAAGATTCAGTTTTACGATATTTTCCTCTAACTCCAAGATTAAAAAGATTATACATGTCAAGAAAGACTACATCAAGTATGACTTGGCATTTGAATGGACGAGTAGATGATGGAGTTCTTAGGCATCCTATTGACACTATTGCTTGGAAAACACTTGATGAATCATATAGTTTATTTTCTTCAGAGCCTCGAAATGTTCGACTTGGATTGGCTAGTGATGAATTTAATCCATTTGAAAATATGAATCTATCTTATAGTGTCTGGCCTGTCATTTTTATCTCATATAATTTTCCACCATGGATGTGTATGAAAAAGCCAAATATTTCATGTTATCATTACTCATTCTTGGACCTAAAAGCCCTGGTAATGATATTGACATTTTTTTACAACCGTTAATTGATAAACTGAAGCTCTTATAAGATGTAGGGATTGAAACTTATGATGCTTCACTAAAAATATATTTTAACATGCGTGCTGCATTATTATGGACAATTAATGATTTTTCAGCATATGAAAACTTATCTGGTTGGAATACAAGAGGTACTTTAGCTTGTCCTTCATGTAATTTTGATACTCGATCACTTTATTTTAAAAAATAGTGGAAAGATGTGCTACATGGGTCATCTTCGTTTCTTACCCATAGAACATGAATGGAGACTACCAGAGTTGTTTGATGGGTTTATTGAAGAAAACCTAATTCCTAAGAATTTTTCTGGAAGTGATATACTTGAACAAGTGAACCAATTTGGAGAACATATAAGTAATAGTGTGAAAAAGAGAAAACTTTATAAAGATTGGCCAAAGAAAAGCGTATTCTTTGAGCTACCTTATTGGAGCACTTTATTACTGCGACACAATTTAGATGTCATGCATATTGAAAAAAATGTTTGTGAAAACGTAATCAGTACATTATTGAATATTAAAGGGAGGACTAAAGATAATTTGAAGTCTCGTCTTGATCTTAAAGAAATGGATATAAGAAAGGAATTTCATCCAATACAAGAAGAAAAACAATTATATTTACCAGCTTCATGTTGTCTATTGTCATCAGATGAAAGAAATGCATTTTGTGAGTATTTGAAGAAATTAAAAGTTCCAGATGGATTCTCTTCTACTTTTGGAAGGTGTATTGATCTAAAATGGAGAAAATTATTTGTTCTTAAAAGTCATGAGTATCATATTATTATGGAATATTTGCTTCCGTATGCATTTCAAGGGTTGATGAGAAAGGAAGTTTGAGATGTATTGATTAAATTGAGCAATTTTTAAAGATCTTGTGCTCAAAAGTGGTTAAAGTGGACGATATAAATATTCTTGAAGTTGAAATAGTAAAACTTCTCTGTAAAATAGAAATGATGTTTCCTTCATCGTTCTTTGATGTAATGGTGCATTTATTAATCCATTTACCAAATGAGGTTAGAGTTGGTAGACCAGTTCAGTATAGTGGATGTACCCATTTGAAAGGTATTTAAGTAAGTTAAAAGCTTATGTACGCAATCTAGCTCATCCTGAGGTTCGATTGCAGAAGGTTATACAACAATGGATGTGTAATGTTCTGCACTAGAAATTTTCATACAGTAGAAACTAAGTTCAACAAAAAGAGAAGAAATGAAGATAATGATCATAATCCTTATGAAGGAATATCTATCTTTAAACCAGTTGGTCGTCCTATGGGACCAGTCAAATAAACAAGAAGGCTAACAATACAAGAGTGGAGACAAACTCATCTCTATATTTTAAAGAACTGTAATGATGTCCTCCCATATATTAGGTATGTAAAAGTTTTCTTATTGATAATTTTTTAAAATATTTTTAAATAGAATCTAAATTAACTTTTTAATTTTTTAGTGCAAGGATTACAACATCTTGACCCTAGAAACGCACAAAAAAAGCATGATAAAGAGTTTGTAGAATGGTTTGAAGATCATGTAAGTGAGAAAAGACAATAATTATGATATTTATCATCTATACAATTTTTATTCATTTTGAAATTTGATACTATTTTCTATGTAGGTTACTAAATTATATATCAATGGAAGCAACAAAGTTGACAAATAGTTATTAGATTTATCTCGAGGTCCATCACAAGAAGTAACATGCTACAAAGGGTACATTGTTAATGGATTTATATTTCGTATCAAGGATGGTGATGATTTAAGAAAAACACAAAATAGTGGGATTGAGAGGAACTGATGATCAAGAGTACTTGGGTGTATTGTATGATATTACTGAATTACAATACATGGGTGGAAACAAGGTCGTTTTGTTTAAATGCAAATGGTGGAATATCAACGGTCTTGGTAAAGGAATAAGAATTGATGATCATGGACTAACTAGTATGAATATAATGTACATATTGGCTACAAATGAGCCATTTGTATTAGCATGCCAATCTGACGAAGAAGACGTAAATAGAGCAATTTAATTCTTAATTTTTTTTGTCTATTGTTTATGTTAGGTAATCTCTTTTTAACTTCATAATATATGATTTCTTATTTCTTAAACTAATATCAATTTTTATTATGTTATTTATCTAACTTGTTTTTTTTTTTTCCAACAAGTTTATTATTTGTGTGAAGGATGAAAAAAGTAAGAAGCAAATTCAACAATAAGAGTATAGATAGTCACGAGAATACTACGATTGCATCTACATCTAACCAAATAATTGAAAATCAACAATCTTCAACAAAATCTAAAGTAGGTTTAGAAGCTTCATCATCGTGTACGGGAGAAATTAGATCAACTACTAGTCATGAAAAATTTCTTAATAGAGGTAATATGTTTTTTTATAATATATATTATTTGTTAGAAACTTACTTTCTTTTCTTTCTTTTTACTTTAGAATCTTCTTTTAGAGTAAGAAAAGTAGGTGGTCCCACACGTAATCTCAAACTAGTTCAACTACCTCATGGGATTAGATTTGAAATATCATGGAGGAAGAAATGACACGTTGGAGATAATGTTGATATCTTTAAAAGCCAATGCACTATCTTAACTAGACAAGTCAACTTTACTCCTTTACAAGTAAAAAGTTGGAGAGATATTGACACAACAACAAAAAGAAAACTATTTGAGCTTACATTGGTATGTGAAAAAATAATAATTTTTTTTCCTTTTAATTTACTTCCTACATAATTAGATTACAACAACCATTTTTTTTGTAGGAACGATTTAAAGTTGAAGGTCATGAGGCTTCAGTATTGCTTCAAATTCACCGATCTTATAATAATTGGAGAGAAAGTTTAAAGAAAAAATGGTTGTACAAATATGATACAGTTGCATAAGCTTTAGTAAATATTCCACCAAGAATTACAAGAGAAGATGCAAAATATCTTTCAAAGTTGTGGAAGTCAACTGAATAATAGATTGTATTCTAATATCTTTTTCTTGTAGATAACAAAAATTGTACTTATTGTTATTTTTTTTTTTATTGATGCTCATACTCTACTTTTGAGGAGATGTGTGAAAGAAACAAAAAGAACTGTTCTAAATTGAATGTATATCACACATGTGGTTCACAAAGTATACAACAAAGAGTTGAAAAAGAGATAATTAGATGAAAAATTACATAAACTTCTTTTAATTTAGTCAAATTATCTAATATATAATATTTTCACTTAAATAGGTTCGAGTCACTAACGAAGAACCGAGTCGAATTAGAATTGGGGAGCTAACTCACTTGAAAAATAATGGATTGACTGTGAATGAAACTACACAAGAGAAAATGGTAAGTACAAAATAATGGATAGATATGATGTTATTGGTTAGAGTTTGAGTAAAAGTCATTAATTTATCATCTCTATTGCCCTGTTCTAGAAATGATTGATTTATTATCCCCTCAGAATTCTTAGGCTATTGTCTGATGAGCTATAGAATATATCTTGTTCAAGAAAAGTCTCATCTATAGAAAACTCATATCATTGTCCTACGATATTTAACATTGTGAAGTATGAATATTTCAAACTAGTAGTTTCCAAGTGTTCAACTTGTAGACTAAACAAAAATTATAGTTAGTTTAGACTATAGTGCCATTTTAGAGTTCAAGATTAGTAGTTTCCAAGTTTACTTCTTTCCCTTTTCTTTCATACTTCTTAGGAAAATTGCTCATTATTTTATTTTTTGGTTTAAATTTTTCTTATGCTCTTCCACAAAATCTAACTTGATCTGTAGTCCATGACGTCCCCCTACTAGCTCAGAAATGGATAGCTCTAGAGTAGCGTGATAAGTTAATTTGAAACGTTTAAATTAGAATCAAACGAAATTGGAGAAAATATATTTAAATATGATTTAAATATATGAAGATGAATTTGTGTAAAAATTAATTTAATATTTGATATTAAAATAATTAGAATTATTTAAATTGTTTAAATAATTATTTATTAATTTTATTAGAAAATTAGTTTTTAAAATTAATTTGTAAAATTAATAAATTATTGATTTTAGAAATAAAATATGATTTTAAAATCAATTTGGATTTTGGAAAATGAAAATCACACATATTTGAGAAAATGAGTTTTTCATCTTCAAACTAACTTACAAGGAACCAACTTTGTCCTTTGCTTTACTCCAAGCATGAGTTGCATTCCATGCAACACATCTCTTTGCATAATAGTCTGTAATATATTGAAGAGATTGGAGTGAAGAAAGAGAAGAGAACCGACTGAATTTTTGCTGAAAAATTCGGATGAAGAAGGTGCTCTTCAATGGGTTCTGTTCAGTGAGTTTTCTCCATATTCCCTTTGATTCCAGATTATTTTGACTCCCACAACTCAATCTAGAGCACCAAGAGGATAGTAGAGAAGATCTTGTGGTGGTCTACACAAGGATTTTTACAAGTGTTATGAACTACTACAGATGGTTGTTCTTGACCATTCATGTGGAGACATGCGAGCGGGCTGTCCTATACAAAGAGTTTGCATAAGACTGAACCATGAGATGATTCGTCTCTTTATATAACGCCTTTGATACTTGAGACTTACATCTCACCTAAACGACCATATGTGACATGACCTTAATCTTGAGTGTTTTGGGAACTCCTGCCTTTGAGGGCGGTCCTTTGATTAGTATGGGTGAGAGTGGCCAGAATGCCAACTCAACAAGCCTACCTTTTTGGGGATTTCTCTGATTTGGTAGCTCAATGGATTTAAGTTGAGAATAAGTTCTTGGCGTTGATTTGAAATTTTCAAATTAACAAGAGGAAATTCGATTATATATGATATAATAGGTGTGATGTATGAGAAACATCAAGTGAAGGATTAATATAAATGTGATTTACATTAAGTACCATAAAATAGAAAAAGAACTATGGTTTATATGTTTCATGAGATGAAATATTAAAACTATAGGTTGTAAATATAATATGGTAAGTTGGTTATCATATTTACTTATAATAATATAAATTATTTAATAATTATCTCTTTTTCTCTAATAACCAATTGAGTGGGAGGTTATTGGTGGTTTATGGTAACCGTGAGATAAAAGGAAATTTTTTTTTCTTCATAAAATTAGAGTTGCTACTTTCGGAAAGAAACTCACGGAATGCTATCAAGTGAAATTGTTTCACTAAACGATAGCTCACAGAGAGACTAAACGATCGTGGAGTGTCACTATGTGCTAGTTCACTCAGCTAGTTGTAGCTAAACGATCGCAGGGCATTGTCTATACGATAGGCTGCCATCTTCTACACGATTGAGCATTTCGTCTATACAATAGACTCTTCTCATATCCCACTTACTTGCTCAATCGTCTGCATAATTGTTGTTCCTCCAGTCTCTTCCTCTAACCAAGTTCATATAGAGCCCACAACTTCTGGATTCTCACACCGAGAATACCAAGGTAACCATTGTGGTGGTGTCCTCACTCAACTCGATTAAGTTCGAGGTTTTGGAGGCCATTCATTGTGTGTTCGCATTGTTCGTATGGTGGTTGTTGTAGATCGTGCTGTGTTGCGGTCGTTGTGTTCGAATGTTCGTGTATTTCTGTCTTGGAGACTAATCGAACATTCGTGATTGAAGGAGTTTGAAGAATGAGTCCTCAAAGGTATGTATAATCTATCCCTTGATTATCTTAAAGCATGCTATAATTTCGTATTGTGCATCACCTGTTAGTTTCCATTTATTGACTGTAATTGTTAGTGTTCAATTTCGAATGGAATTTGGAATAATCATTCTAATGCTCATGGAAATCCTCATGTCTGATTTCCTTTAGTTGCATGGTTAATGTTTATAAATAAGTTGAATCTCAGCTTTGAAGATGAACTATGCTGCTAGATTTTTTAGTTTGACTTTCACTTTCCCAAACCCTCTTCCTTTTCAACTTAATTGACCTTAATTTAGTGATTCCACCTCACAATCCGAGTAAGAGATTAGTAGATAAGATCATTGTGGTGGTTTACTATCAATTTGGAGGCCAAATTCGTGAAGAGGAGCTCTGATTGAAGTGTATCAACAAAGGTTGTAGTTTTAAAAACCCTTTATTCTATAAAATTTGTTTTCGACATGCTTTTAAACTCAAATTAAGTGTAATTGGAGTGCTTATTGATTCTGATTTCTTCCGCTATTTGCATGTTCTATCTATCACATATATCTTGGTAAGCATATATGGGGTTTATGCCATTTCAGGATCTGAGGTTGCCTAGCATATGTGCTTGAGGAAAATCTGATGAAATTGGAACTTCGTTCAAAATTGTGCCTATTTGTAGGCTACCCTAAAGGAACGAGAGGTGGTTACTTCTTCTATCCTAAAGAAAATAAAGTGTTTATATCGACAAATACTACATTTCTAGAGGAGGACCACATAAAGGAGCATAAGCCCTGGAGTAAGATTGTATGGAATGAACATCCCAAAGAAAGATAGTATTGAATGAACATCCCAAAGAAACTACTAAATCTTCAACAAGAGTTGATGAAGAACCCAACACCTTAACAAGAGTTGCTGAATTTGGTTCATCTAGTAGGTCAAATCCCCTACAAGTGTTGAGGGAACCTCCACGTAGTAGGAGGATTGTGAATGCACCTGTCCATTACACAGGTTTAACAGAAATCCTAGCTATGGTAGCTAATGGAGATGTTGAGGATCCATTGGCTTACAAGAAGGCAATGGAGGATGTTGACAAAAATTAGTGGAACAAAGCTATGGATCTCGAAATGGAGTCTATGTACTTCAATTCTATTTGGGATCTTGTAGATCAACCTGATGGTGTTAAACCTATAGGTTGTATATGGATCTACAAGAGAAAACGGGGTGTTGATGGGAAGGTGCAAACCTTCAAGGCTAGACTAGTGGCAAAAGGTTATATCCAAGTTAAGGGAGTCGACTATGAGGAGACTCTGTCACTTGTTATCATGTTAAAGTCTATCCGGATCTTCCTATCCATTACCTTATATTATGACTGTGAGATTTGGCAAATGGACATCAAGACTGCCTTTCTGAATGGAAATCTTGAGGAGACCATTTATATGGAGAAACCTGCGGGATTCATAACCGAAGGTTAAGAGCATAAGGTTCGCAAGCTTAATCGGTCCATGGATTGAAGCAAGCTTTTCGATCTTGGAAATAAAATTTGATACTGATATCAAATCTTATGGCTTTGATCCAAATATTGATGAGCCTTGTGTTTACAAGAGAATCATCGATAGTTCGATAGCTTTTCTAGTGCTATAGTAGACGATATCTTACTCATTAGGAATGATATAAGTTTACAGACTGAAATTAAGAATTGGCTAGTGACCCAATTCGAAATGAAATATTTGGGAGAGTGCAATTTGTTATGGGCATTCAAATATTTAGAGAGCGAAAGAACAAAACATTAGCTAAGCATTGTATATTGACAAAATGCTTGTTAAATTTTTGATGCAGAACTCCAAGAGAGGTCTACTTCTTTTCCAACATGGAGTTATATTTTCTAAGAAACAATGACCTAAGACATCTCAAAAGGTTGAGGAAATGAGACGGATCCCCTATACATTAGCTATTGGCAGCATGATGTATACGATGTTCTATACTATACCTGACATCTGCTATGTGGTGGGGATAGTCAGTAGATATCAATCTAAACCAGGATGTGGTCATTGAAGCACTGTTAAGAACATCCTCAAGTATCTACAGAGAATGAGGGACTACATGCTCGTTTATAGTTATAAGGATTTGATCCTTACAAAATACACGAGAAAGGGTGCATGTTGACTCCACCATGGAGGCTGAGTATGTAGCGACTTGGGAAGCTGCTAAGGCAGCTATGTGGCTAAGGAAATTTCTGATTGATCTGGAAGTGTTTGTGTTATGGCTAATTCTTGAGAGCCTCGTAGTCACAAGCGCCAGTAGCATACAGAGTAGAAGTATCATCTCATCTGAGAGATTGTGCATCAAGGGGATGTGATCGTCACGTAGATAACTTCAGAGCACAATATTGTTGATCTATTTACAAAGGCCCTCATTTGCATTTTGTACTTAACTTATATATAAGAATGAAATTTCTTTCTCTATATTTGTTCACTCTCTACCTTAACTTCCATGAGTAGCTAAATTAGTTGAATGGGTTGAGAAGCATTTAGCTAGCACAACGAGGGAATCTTCATTCTTTGTGATTATCTTGTTTATGTATGCTTCATTCGTCTATTAGAGATACTCGGAAGGGTAGTCAAAGGACAGGATCTAGACTTGGGAAGGTTAGGTCAGAATCTAGGTTTGGAAGAACCGGATTAGAACGTGTAAACGAGAGATAGGCGCTTAGGGATGAGCACTATTTGTTATCAATGCATCGCATGCATCTTAGCAATAAGATATGATTGTACGTGGTCACCTTACTTTTTTTTTATTTTTTTATTTTGCATATACGCATAGGACAAGAGTAGAGACTTAGGAATAAGCTCTATGGACATTTTGCATGCAACACTTGCGTCCTAGATTTAGGAGCATTACATTTACATTGGAAAATGACTTGCTGTGAATGGTAGTAACATGATCGCATAGTCTGACGCATTCCCAAGTAACGCTAGCTAAAGATCTTCTCAACCCATTCAACACATACTCGTTGCATCTATCAACGCAACTATGTTTCTCAAATCCACCGAATTTATTTATTTCTTTTTATAACCACAACAATAAACCAACCACTTCAATTATTTACCCAGTTACCGCAAAGTTTTCATAAGAAAATTATCAACGCAAATTATTTTCACAAGTCTTTGTGATCGACCCTAGACTTACTAGGAAACTCAAAGGAATTTACACTTGAATTCTGCTGGGGAAACTTGAGTGCACAACGTAATTCCACCAACGCATTTCACCCATATTTCCATTCAATAAAATAACGCATCAGTCAAGTACTATGCTATCTTGGGGCGAGTATAAACTTAATGCTACTATCGACTTTCAAACGATTGAATATGGGCAAACAAACGCCCATGACAGAGACTCTCCTGCTTACGGATAGATCCCGAATACATCCCGAGGGAGAGTTGAAAGATGCCACAATCTCAATTGATAAATTCATCTTACCCGCAGACTTCATCATTTTGGATTATAAAGTGGACGAAGATGCGTCCATCATATTGAGACGACCATTCCTTTCGACTGGCCGCGCTCAAATTGATGTGCACAAAGGGGAGATCGTAATGAACGTCAATGGGGAAAAGCTCCAGATTAAGGCAATCAAGATCTCAAAAGACCGAGAAAAGAAGAGAAAGTTGCCTTGGACGTAAAAAGTCCAGATTGAAATATGCAGTCCTTACGTTACTATGTGACTCATAACACATAGTCATAATATGAGGCAATGGATAGAAGGATGCAGATAGATTTCAACATTACAATAGGCAAGAAAACATCCTCATAGTCAATGATTCGAGATTAATCGGCTAAACTCATTAGACCGATCTAACGTCATTTGTTAACTAATGGGTCACTCCACTAAAGCCCATAGTTGAACTCCCCTCACTGTAGATATATTATGTCCACTCGATATAACCATGATTAGTAAGTTAACCATTCACAGGTTGTTCGCAATAACGACAGGGTCAAATCCCTATTTTACCCCCGAAATTAACTCTTAGAGATGAATGAGTCAAAGCCATGGATCTATGTACTTCAATTTAGTTTGGGATCTTGTAGATTAACCTCATGGGGTTAAACCTATAGGTTGTAAATGGATCTACAAGAGGAAACGCGATGCTGAAGGGAAGGTGTAAACCTTCAAGCCTAGATTGGTGGCAAAGAGTTATATCCAGGTACTGTCGCCCGCATTATTTGTGAACGCATCCTTGTAGATATATTATGTCCACTCGATATAACCATGATTAGTAAGTTAACCATTCACAGGTTGTTCGCAATAACGACAGGGTCAAATCCCTATTTTACCCCCGAAATTAACTCTTAGAGATGAATGAGTCAAAGCCATGGATCTATGTACTTCAATTTAGTTTGGGATCTTGTAGATTAACCTCATGGGGTTAAACCTATAGGTTGTAAATGGATCTACAAGAGGAAACGCGATGCTGAAGGGAAGGTGTAAACCTTCAAGCCTAGATTGGTGGCAAAGAGTTATATCCAGGTACTGTCGCCCGCATTATTTGTGAACGCATCCTTTTTTGCAGCGAACTGCTCTCTTCGATTGCGGTGGCGAAATAATACCATAGATTTTTGATGCAATTTGGATCAATAAAAGGAAAGAAATGAAAATGGAATTCCTAGAATTTGGTGAATTTGAAATGGGTTCCAAAGACATGTGTTTGATTGTTGTATAAATTTCAATATATCAAATATTATGGTTCTAACAAAGACATGTGTTTGTTTGTTGTAAACATTTGAATTTATATGTGTTAGTTTTAAATTATAATATGTGAATTTGTATTTATAGTCGGAACTTAAATCATATGCTTCTCAAGTGATTGATGGTACACTTGACATGAACGAGGATGAGATTTTTGTACGAGTATTTGGACGGAGAAACATGGGCGTGTTCGTGGTTATGGAGTAAGTTTTACTCCTTTTGAGTTGTTTGGATCATCGTCTACTATACGCGATCTTGAGCGTTGTCTTAATGAGTCCGAACAACGACTTCAAGAATCTTAACGACAAAGAAAAGAATTTGAACAACAAAGAGAGGTTGAGGTAGAAGCACTTAGCCATCAAATAAGCGAATTAGAAAATTTTTTTGAGGATAGATTTCAAAAAATGATGGTAGAGATGCATAAAAAATTTGTTTCTAGTTGATCAATTGCAATTTGATGTTATAGAATTTTGATAGCCTTTTGGTGTACTTTTATGACATATAAGTTTACTTCCATCTGTGTCATTGTCTATTTTTTCTATTCTATTCTTATACTTTGTAATTCATGGTACTACATGTAGATGAATTAGTAAAAATAACCTTCCGAGATTTGCCAATAAATGTGATAAAAGGTTTTGTAAGAGAATTTTTGAAGGATATACAATTGTTGATAAATAATTTTTATGAAGGTTTTAAATTTTTTGAAAATAACATGATAAGCCTTTAAAAATAATGAAAACCTTCGAAAAAGACTACTTGATAATTGATAATTATCGATAAATAATTTGACAATTATCGAAGATATATAACCTTTGAAAAATAATAATTTTCGAAAGTTAAAGTTTTTTCGACGGGATCTATTTCGACACTTTTCAAAGGTTGAGATAATATTTGAAAAAAATGTATCGAAGGTCTATTAAATGTTTTTTTT
The DNA here is from genome assembly GCF_027475165.1 of Benincasa hispida. Lineage (NCBI taxonomy): Eukaryota > Viridiplantae > Streptophyta > Magnoliopsida > Cucurbitales > Cucurbitaceae > Benincasa > Benincasa hispida. The sequence continues at coordinate 64,720,446 of NC_143485.1, forward strand.
TGAAGGTTTTGACCTTCGAAAAGGTTGCTCCAAGCTAAGCATGCTTAACTTTGGAGTTCTTATGATTGAGCCACCGAAAAGAAAGGTGCACCTTGTTGGTATAGGTAGTAACTTTCAATTCTTTTAAAACTTTCTTAAACCATAATTTCATGTCCTCAGAATCCCTCTCATTCTGATGTGATATCGGTTCATTCATGTACCCCTTCTGAACTTGGGTCGTTATAGAAATTTTAGTGACAAATTCAGTACGCGGCGCTAAAACATGACTTTTACAGATGCTAACGCGTTATTAAAGGCGTACTTTTAGCAACAATGATTTGTTGCTATTTGTTTTATATAGTGACATGACAAGTTTGTCTCTAAAAGTTAAATTTTAGCGACGTATATGACCGTTGCTAAATGTGAATTTCTGGTAATCTCATTACAAGTATCTTTTGCGATATTGACAAGCGTTAGTAAAAATTATATTTTGTGCCACTATAAATTTTAAGCTTTCTTTTTTTTTTTAATAAAAAAACTACAATTTATTGACTTTACATAAAGTATTGCTAAAAGTATTTTATTAAATTAAAAAATAATGTTCAGTTTAATATGTGAACCTGTTAGAAAATCTAAAATGCAATAATCTTTTAAACATTTTAAGAATTGACTTGTCATTTTACATGAAAACAAAAAAATCATAAATGAAGATGCACACATTCCCAAACATCAAATCACTATCATTGAAACAAAATGAAATAATATCAACTTCATCACAAGTTTGGATGACAAAAATCTCAATGTAATATCAACCTACTTCAATCATTTCCTAAACCAGATCAAAGTTATATCAACCAAAATTAATACCAACACTAGCTATCACAAGTTTAATAACAAAAATCGAAATATAAGATCTTTGAAGTATAAAAGGTCGATTTGAAATATAAAATACCAACCCAAGTTCTTTGCATTTTCATCTAAATTGAACTTTGTGAAATCTTGTATTAGCTCGTCACCATCAAGACATAAAATCTAACATATAAAAATTGAAATATGTAAGTATATTGGAATAAAAAATTGAAGTAGGAGACATAATTATATTCATGAAAACGATAAATAATGGGCATTCACAAAATCCAATTTTTGACAAACTATATGAAAATCATGTTCAACATTGCAAAAGTAAACAAATCTCATTAACATAGAAACTATCATAAAAGGACCATCAAAATAACTATCATAAAAAAATGGAGGGAGGGATGGGGATTGAAAAACACAACCATCTTCTATCAACATTAAAACATTTCCTAATTCCTAATATCAAGAGAAGAGAAAATGATAACACATGAAACCAATCAGAAACCAAAACAAAAACTCCTAATGGCGAAAGCATGTTGGGATAAACACTAAAATCAACATGAACAAACACTTCAAAGCACAACAATCTTCTATCAATAAAATAACTCATTTTCAATAGAAGTCAGGATCACTATATCAACAAAAGACTATCAAAACTACAGGATAGTCAAACACCAAAGTCAACATTTAAACATATAGACTACCATAACTACAGGATAGTCAAACCCCAAAATCAATATTTAAACATAAAGACTACCATAACTGCAAGATAGTCAGACACCAAAATTAACATTTAGACATAATGACTATTATAACCGTAGGATTCTCAAAACACTTCAACACACTTAATCTAATCCAACACTTTAACAAATTAGAATTGTAAGAAGAATGTCTTATAAAGATTACCTTTTAACTATCATTTTACTGTTCCAAACTTATTTCCGTATTAGATGTCCCTTATTGAGTTGCTAATCTTCTTAAAATTTCTTCAATCACGGTGTAACATCCCGATTGTTCGTAAATTAGATTCAATATTGTTGTAATAATAGAGTATATTTTTGTTAATTTTGAAATTTAGTTTTCTTTAAAGGAAAATTTGAGATTTGCGAACAATTGGTTTGATTTTGAAATTTGGATTTTAAGAGCGCACCCCCCCTCCCCCCCGAGCCCTAGCCTCCTTGTTAGTCGCCACAAGCCTTCACCATCTGCGTCGAGACTGAACCGTGCACAACGCCGCCAACCTTCGTCGTTTACGTCTGCCAGTTCTTTTCGTTCATTCGAGCCAACTGCTCGTCATTCGTCGTTAGAGTGTCACTGACTGCTGTATTGGTCGCTGCCACTCAATTCGACGTTGTTTGCATCCTCGAGTCGCTAGCCTCCATTCCAATGGAATCAACGACGCCTCTGATCGCCTATCGCTTGGCCGTTTTCGGATCCATGCCAACATTCTTGAATCATGCATCATCCGGTTGTCGTCTACTGTGGGCCATCTTGTAGTGGGTTGGGTTCGTCACTACCAAACACCTTTGTGTACGTGGGTCTTAGTTCGCTTCTCCTCAAGCCATCAGATTCTTATTTTGGTTGAAATCGAGGTTTGAAGGACGCCGATATTGTTGTCCAGTGGGTTCAGAATCAGTTTTGTCAAGATTTTGTAAGTCGATTTGAGTCTTGAAAGATTTCGAGGTGTTGTTCACAAATTTGAGACCAATTTTGACACAGTTTAGAAATGTTAATTCAACGTTAATTCAAGTTGTTGTTGGTATTTGATTGCTTGGATTAATTTTGAAATTTTGACTTGAGGTAAGTAATCTTACTACTGGAACTGCCTGTGTGCCAAGCAATGAAATTTCAGCTTTCAGCTTTTATTTGAGGATTCTAAGTTGATTGTATTGAATTACATGCGGTTAACTGAGTTGTCCTAATTATGTATGCAAAATGTTATGAATGCTAGCATGGACTATATTATAGTTATTTATATGATTAGCTGGATGAATAATGAACATGATGAGATGTATTTACATGTTATGGGCTATGTCATGACACATGTGATATTTATGATAGTAACAGTAGCCTTACCGATAAATAATTGCCCACTAGAGGTGGTGACCTCCTTCGAGGTTTATCAGGGGTTTTGTTTCCTTCAGGATTTACTAGAGGTTGTGTTTCCTTCGGGATTCACTAGAGGTTGGGTTTCTTCGAATTCACCAGATGTTGTTTTTCCTTCGAGATTCACCAGAGGTTGTGTTTCCTTCGGGATTCCCCAATTGTTGTGTTTCTTTCGGTATTCACCAAATATTGTGTTTCCTTCGGGATTCACCAGAGGTTGTGTTTCCTTCGGGATTCACTAGAGGTCATAGTTATTGTTAAGCTACAATAGGGTAGATTCAACTATTCGTTTATTTGTTGTTCTATGAAAACTAAAGGATTATGTACGTCCACTAGATGTTGGCATCTAGAGGACATAGATGCTTAGCCTGGTCTCGGTTATGGGGTTACTTATTGAGTATTTTATACTCATCATTTTCATGTTCATTTTTCAAGTAAGGGTAAGGACGCGACGAATGACAAGCGGAATTCGTGATCGAGATACTGGGATCAGTCATATGCTTCCACTCATGTTTTTAAGATTTTTCTATGCTTTAGTTTCTTGTTTGACATTTAAAACTTACATATTTGGGTATTTGCATTTTTTTACTTTTAAAGTTTTCTAGATTGGTTTTATCATTTTTTTATGGGTACCCTATGACTTGGATTTCAATTATTTATTTTTAATGAAATTATTTAATTTATGTCATTTATTAGATTTTTACTAAACCATGAAAAGATGTCGTTTTGAATTTCATGCATGCATGCTTATAATAACGGCCAAGCTTGAGTCCTAGGGAGTCAGGTCGTTACATACGGCTTGTCATGATTCAACTACACTTTGCAAATGTGCAACTTGAGCATTTGTTTCTTGAGCATGTTGATAACTTGCATCATTCCTAGCATTTCTTGGTCTTGGTCCCCAACCTTTGCCCTTCACATGCGCCAACCGTTTACCCAATACTCGTTCACAGATTTCTCTATCTTCAATAGGCATCTGCTTCTTTTGAAGTTATTTTTAATGTCATCATCTCATCCTATAAAATAAATATTCCATAGTTTTATTATGGTGTAAAATAAGAAATAAAAAATATAAAAGAAAAGTTTATTTACATATTTCTTTTTTGCCTCATCATTCACCCATTCTTTCTTTGCATTAGAATGAGTGTGCTTAAATAATTCAATGTCACTTAACTCCTTAGCATTTTCTAATTTCTTCATGTTATGACCAATGTTCTAGAATAAGAAATATTAATTATAGATATAAAAATGAAATACATACTTCTCTTTTCTTGTGGTGTAAAAATGTCGAAGTGCCACCTCTATGAGTGAATGCAAGAGTAGCTCGAGCATTTGTATTTGCCTCAGAGATATGCTTAAAGTCTTCTCTTTTCCATCGATCACATAAACGGTTCCAATCTAAATATTTTGCCACTCGTTTGTCGTAGTATTTTTGTGCTTCATCTGGAGAGTTATATTGTTTGTAAGTTTTGTGTAAAGAACAATGAAACTTTTATGTAGTACACCCATCTCATGTTCAAGATAATCTTGTACTATGGGGTCATATAACTCTAGAATGAAGTAATTCTAACATTAAAGAACAAACTCTCTTAGTTTCCATTTTATCTGAAAGAAGTAATTCTAACATTAAAGAACAAACTTGGTTAGTTTCCATTTTATCTAAAAGAAGTATTTTATATTTTGAAAAATACACATAAATAACTTACCAAAACTGCCTATTATCTCACTCTTTACCTCTTTAGAGATATCTTGAAGAGGTACTATTCTACGTACATCTTTTCGAATTGTGGGAGTTCAACTTGGACAAGTCCTTACCAATGGGTTTTCTATCTTCAAGTTCAATTTTGATTAAAATATGACCATTTTCTTTGACATACTTCTCAAGAGCAACCCCTCTAGTCGCTCCTCGACCTTCTGTTTGCATCCTAGAACCTTCATAAGAAATATCAAATACTAGTACATTTAAGATTATAAGAAATTTAAATATTTATTCATAGAAAAAATTAACACATTATCCTCAACATTTAAATTATAGTTTAAAACAACCTCATACAATATATATGATATTATATTTGTAAAATGGTCAGATTTTAATACTCATTTCATTTTTTTTTCTATTTCTTTTATTAATTATCCCCAACATTTTTTTAAAAAACCAAATCAAGTTTTAAAAACTTAAAATTTTAATTTTGAGAATTTAATTAAGAATTCAAGTGTCTCTTTTTAAGAATATCAAAGATCATCCAAATCCAGAATGAAGTAATTCTAACGTTAAAGAACAAATCCTATTGGTTTCCATTCTATCTAAAAAAAATATTTTTTATTTTAAAAAATACACTTAAATAACTTAGCAAAAGTCGGCCTATTATCTCCCTCTTTGCCTCTTTAGAGACATCTTGAAGAGGTATTATTCCATGTACCTCATTTCAAATGGTAGAATTTAACTTGGACGAATCCTTTCAAATGGGTTTTCTATTTTCAAGTTCAATTTTTATTGAAATGCGACCATTTTCTTTGAGATAGTTCTCAGGAGCAACCCCTTTAGTCGCTCTTCGACCTTTTTTTTGAGTCCTAGAACCTTCATAAGAAATATGAAATATTAGTACATTTTAGGTTATAGGAAATTTGAATATTTATTCATAGAAATTAACACATCACCCTCAACATTTAAACTATAGTTTAAAACAACCTCGTACAATATATATGATATTATGTTTGTAAAATAGTCAGATTTTAATACTCATTTGATTTAGTTTTCTATTTCTTTTATTAATTATCCCCAACATTTTTTTAAAACCAAACCAAGTTTTAAAAATCTAAAATTTTAATTTCCTGAATTTGACTAAGAATTCAAGTGTTTTTTAAGAATATCAAAGGTATGAAATTAGGTAGAAAAAAAAATAAATGTATAAAATAATTAAAATGGAATACCTTGAGAAAAGGAGATGAAACAATAATGAAAGGGGTAAAATCAATGATCAAGAGGGCTGTTACAAAGAGGATCCGAACAGAGCTCAATTGGCAGTATGCCCACCTCCAAAAATGAAAGTCCACTCGAAGAAACAAGCAACAAACTAAAGCAACATCATCTCATAATCTTCTTCTTTGAACCAAAGCAAAAGTAAACTCTCCATCACAATTTGGTAACTCATTTTAAAACAGCAGAGACAAAAGCAAATGTACATATGAACACATATAATTTTCCAAACACAATATGTAAATTAATGTTTAATCAATTAGGCGTTTGAGTACAGATAAGTGCATTTTAGTTCCAAAATTTCAAAAAAAGTATGTAGATGAAATCTCTCTATTGCTAAGATTTAGAAGAATAACGATGTCTATTGAGAAGTAATAAGGAAAAAGTAAAGATAGAGAGATTGGGTAAGATTCATACCTTTAAAGGATTGGTCACCTAACACAAAATCGGTGTTTGGGGGTAGTGAAATCAGTGTTCGCGTCCAATCAACGGAGGTCAGTGTTAAGAAGAAGTGAAATTGTATGCGAACAGTGGAGTGATCCAACCCCCTCTCGAGCTTTACTCTTTTGTCTGGAAGAAGGTGTGAAGATAGCGGCCATTACCATTTTTTAACACCTGCTGTCCACAACCCTGTTCTTATCAATCATATCTTAAACTAAAAATGTTTTTAAAAGAACTCATTTCATTTGAGATATTAATGTTCACACAAGTTCATGGTTACAGACCATGTATCATTATATTTCAATCTCTAACATAACCCGTAGGACAAAATGATTCCAAAAATCATTCTGCCAACAGACTCTATCTTCTAGTGGCAATTCGACACGTCCTTCTCCTACTACCAGGAGGGGGAAGGGAGACAAAACATCTGGAAACATGGGCTGGGGAAGCTCAATGAGTGGTATGTTTTTAGGTTTTGTTTTTGAAAAGTACTTTGGAAAACATTTACACAGATAGTCAATCACAGGATCACACTAAAATATGAAGGACCTCAGTTGGGTAACTGAGTTGGTGTTGACATGATCATATGTTTCTCCAGAAATGCAATATTTCAACCAATCACAAATTCAAGGAAACAATTTCAGTATCCAATCGAACCCGCTGAATATGCAAATTTTAATAATTCTCACTAGTCATACTCAGGTACGCTGATAATCCTAACCAAATTATACTGACAATCTCAACCAGATGTCCACGAAGTATGCAAACAAATTCCTGGGTATAGTTCTAGTTTCCAATCAAATACATGCATCCACATAATTTCATAAAATAGTAAAAGCATCAGAAAATCAAAAGAAGAAAACATACTTTCTGCTCATGTAATAGATTTCCAAACCATACATGTATACATATATATATAACCATATAAACATATAAATTCACAAAGACATAACAAGAAAAATCACTCATAGTTCTCTGGTCCGGTTTCTAAGTTCCTTGGTCCCCTAACTCTATCAGAATCTCAAGCCTGTATTAATCCAATAGTTAACATAGAATCTCGTGCTTAGGGTTAAAAATAATCTTAAAACATCCTGTTAACCCTAAACCTAGGTTACTAATCCTAAAAGATTCAATCTAAACATTTGGATGGAGAATAACAGCTGTGGGCGTAAGGCCTTGTCTCCACAACATAGTTGGTCGCAAGGTAGCTTGGACAACTTGATATTTGATGGAAGACAGCTCCTACTCAACACATAGATGATCCTCCTCAACGCAAGGATGGCTTCTTCAACGTATGGTCCTTCCCAAATTTCACCAATCACCTCTCTTTTGAGTCCCTTTGAGTCTTTCTCAGAGCATTTTTGAGTTGTGGAATGAAAAGAGATCCTTCGAGGGTATTTATAGGCTTCAACAAACTATCCTCGTCATCCCTTCTTACCCTCAATGCATGACACTGTTGGGAATGCCGTAGAACTCGCAGTTTGTGTTAAATATTCTATTTATCAATAAAAATAAGTTGTTGATTTTGCAATCTATTATGAAAATCCAATAAACTTATCCATGGCTATAGTCTGAATACTTTAACTTTATGTGGTGACATAAACATGATCAAGTTAACAATATATAGTCTAAATGGTCTAATAAATATATGGATAAAATTGGGTATCTCATCCTGGTAACACTATTGGATGCGACTCACTCTGTAGTTGTTACAAGAAGTTGTAAAATGTTACAAATGACGTGATCCACAGATCATTCATGTTGAGACATGTGAGTAGGAGCATCCTATGCAATGAGTTTGCATATAGACTAGACCAAGAAAATAGTCACATTTCTTTATAACGACCGTTTACTGTTAAAACTAATTATTTCATTATTAAGTAACCTAGTTAACTCGATCTTAATCTTGAGCTAGCTATGAACTCTTGTTTGTTCGAGATTATTCTTTAATCTACATGGGTGAGAGTAGTTCAATAGCACTGCTCAATAAGCTTCCCATTTTGGGGATAAGACCAGATGAATAGCTAGAGACATAGCCCTGCAAGATGGAATTCACTCCTACCCGATTTAGGTTTAGCAGATAGGTTGTTCTTTTAAGTACTGATTCTAGGTCTTGAACAATCAGGGCCCCACCTTCTCATGATAAAGAAAGAACTTGATTCATATGTATTATGAAAAAAAAATTGTTCATTAAAGGGTTAGTAGGAATTTAAGGAACAAGATGTATTCATAGGGGTAAAACGGTGATCTTGACCTAACTATGATTACGAACAACCTGTGAAGAATTGACTTACTGATTATGGTTATATCAAGTGGACATAATATATCTACAATGAGGGGGGTTCAACTATGGGCTATAGTGGAGTGACTCATTAGTTAACGAATGAGGATTAATTCGATATAATGAGTTTAGTCGATTAATCTCGGATTGTTGGATCTGTAGGTCTGCAAGGTCTCCCTACTAGCTTGTAAATGGATAAGCTTTAGAGTAGCATGATAAACTAGTTTGAAACATTCAAATTAGAATGAAATGGAATAGGAGAATTTATATTTAAATTTGATTTAAATATATAAAGGTGGATTTGTGTAAAAATTAATTTAATATTTGATATTAAATTAATTGAAATTATTTAAATGATTATTTATTAATTTTATTAGAAAATTAATTTGTGAAATTAATTTTATAACATTAATAATATTTTTGGTTTTAAAATCAAGTGGATTTTGAAATCATTTTTTATGAAAATAGAAAAATTGGAAAATTGCACAAAATGGAAAAATGGGTTTTTCCATTGCCGTCTTCAACTAGCTCACTCAAAAACCATTCACCTTGTCTTCAATCACTCCAAGCATGAGCTGCATCTCATGAAATCATCTTCTTTACATGTTGATCTGTAATAAATAAAGAAGATTTGAGTGGATTTGAGGGATGCATTCAAAGTGGTTTTTGAGGAAAATTCATGCTGAAGAAAGAGTTCTTCAAACGAATTGTTGCAGTGAGCTTCTTCCAAGTTTTCTATTTGTTCAAGTTGTTCTTGAGTCCCACAACTCGTTCTAAAGCTCCAAGAGAATAGTGGGGAAGATCTTGAGGTGGTTCATGGTGAGTTTTAGATAAGACAATTGCTGAGGATCAAGATCTTGAAGAGTTCTACAAAGGTATGACTTCAAACCCTCTTATAATAGATGATCATGCTTTAGTTTCTGCCAAAATCAATGAATTAGAATGCTTATTGATCCTTGTTGCTTCTGCTGCATGCTAATTTACTCTTATAGACACGTCCTCCTTCATACAATATAATTGTCCTTCCTAGATTGAACCAATGCATAACTCTTGCCACCACCTACTTGCATGTAAGCATGTTATGTCATCATCTAACCATGCCCAACGCATGAACCCCATTTGAAGTGGCCATACCCCATTTTGCACGTTCAACTTTGCATCCCTGTCTTCCACCTCTTACTTAGATTAACCAAAACTTCATCTGATTGAGCCACGTTTCTCACCTTGCAATCCATTTGTCAAATCAATGCATAGGCACTTACCTTGGGCACATGGGTCCCCTTCCATGCGTCAAACTCTCCTCCATATTCCCATTCTTAGCCCTTGCTTCCTTTTCATAGCTTGATGTCCTCCCTTGGTTATACCTTAAGTGTGTAAATACATCCACTATGCGCCCACTTTCCCTCTTATGCACCTAACTTCTAGGGTTTCATTACTTGGTGTACCATATGCTACCCAATAGTTAGTCACATTCTTCCTCAGACGACCCCATGCGTCCACCTCCTCCCCTATGCATCCCACTTTCCTCAATTTCATTCTTCTTTGGTTTTTATTCCTTTTTCATGACATAACTTCCTCCTTTGAGTTCTTAGCATAGCTATGTGTCCACTTTACCTCTTTTCTCTTCAAGATATGCGTCCAACCTTTCTTTTCTATGCGCCCACCTCTCTTGGTGGTGCATTGTTCAATGCATGGTTCGTTCAATACTTAACCAATTCTTCCCTAGGAGTCCATCTAACCCTAATTCTCTAAAGAGATCCTTCCATGCGTTCAACACCTTCTAGCATACGCCCAAGTAGGACATCTTTACTCTAGTATGTGCCCAAGTCTTCTCATCCACCTACAATGTGTTCAACTTAAGATAATGTATCCAAGGTTAGAGCCCTACTCATAGCATGATGCTCCTAGCACTGTTCTTTATTATCCTAGCTTAGCTTCTTATTCTCATAGCATAGGTTCTCTTACTTATAGCACAGTTTCTCATGCTCATAGCATAGCTTCTCATGCTCACAGCATAGTTCCTTATGCTCATAGCATAATTCCTCATTTTTTTAGCATAGTTTCCAAGATGTCTTTCACATCCAAAATGACATTCCTCCCCTCATATGCATTCAAATTTTCCAACTAAAGTGTCTTGGAAGTCTTTCTATGCGCCCAACCTACCTCTACTATGTGTCCAATATTATGTATCCAAGGTAATCTCCCTAGGCTATGAGTTTTATGCTACAATGCTATGCTATGAATTTACTCACTTGACTATGTGATGACCTTTTCTAGTATCCTATGCTATAAATTGAATCCCATACTAACACTTTGTCAATGTTTCTCTCTTTACTATGCCATAGATTTAATTCTTACCTTCATAGCATGATTTATATACTTAGCCACTATGCTTCCAATTTTCTCCTTACCACTTGTCCACAACACTTTTTTCCTAAACTTAATCCCATGATTTTACTACTTAATAGTTTTTACGAGCACTTAAACACTTTTTAGGTAAGGGCTTACAGGAGTGGCTGACATTTGGGAGAAGAGGTTGGTGTTCGCATGGAGTGGTTGACGTTTGCGTTGAGTGCCCAGTGTTCGCATGAATAAGTGTTGGCGTTCGTGTGGACTGTGGAGGAGGGCTTCAATGTTTGTGTGGAGAGAGTGCTTTAGTGTTCTTGAGAGGCAAAACAAAAGGGCAAGTAAAATTTTGGGGGGAGGGGAGGGAGTGAAAGTAAGAAAAATAAAAGGGGAATGTAAAATTAAGGGGAAAAAAGTGGGAAGGAAATAATTTGGCCATATACTTAGCAACTGATAGCTTGTAGAAATACAAGCTATTGCTATCTTTTACTTAGAATTATGAGAGTAGATAAGCAAAATATGCGTTAATAGTGCTAATGATCCATGTGGAAAAAAGAGCTTGCGTCGATCAGCACTGAAAATTTCTACTACCTCTATATCATGCGTTATTTTGCGTCAAAATGTCTATTTTTATAGTTTTTGCTGAAGTTGAGAGCATGCGTTGATCTTCATGAAGACAAGTTCGTCGCATGAAATGCCACAACTACAGAATGATAACCATGATAGAAGTATGATCGCAAAGAGTGGGTAGAATGTGTTGATCCTTCATGAGGAACGAATAAGAACACAGGCCTCGAGATTTCTGAAATTGTACAACAGATATTTTAATGTGTTTCCTGATCGTCGACCATCATGCAACACTAATTTTCTCACCTATGCATCAGTGATGGTGGCTAATCAGAGCAGGACTACCAATGTTGTCGGCATTTGAGCTCTATAAATAGAGTCTCGGAGCCCAAATTCAAAGCATCCAGGGTTTCTGCCTTGGGCAAATACCTGTGATCACAGATGTGAGCATGAACAAGAAATTCTTTGAGAGTTCTTCACTTTCAATACTTCTTCCGAGTGATGATCGAACCTTCGCTGGAGAAAAAGCTCGAGAGAGACTACTCCACCGCCCATCCATGACATCACCAGTAGTCTTGACAACATCTGATGGAAGCAAGAGATTGCCTACATCTAGCCTTGCACCTCTCCTCTGACCTTTATATTGTATTACAATTTGGCTTAGGACATTAATACATTTTGTAATCAATGCATCTCTTTAGTTCCTTCAACGCTATTTTCATCATCATCTTCTTTTTTTATCATCTTTTACCTTCGTCGCAATGAGTTAAGTGTAGATTGCAAGATTTATCGCATACTCAATCATGTGGTATAGAGATATGACGTATGTAGCAAACCACTGAGAGATGTGCGTTGCATGGGTATAGTGTGTCAATCCTCTTTGCTTAGTGCAAGGCTATCGCAATGCTTGTCTATGAGCTGAGTAACTATAACTAACTACCCGAGAAGGCAAGAAGTAGAACTCACTAAGCAAAGTAAGCAGTGTCCCTAGAGATAGGAATAATCTTATGCTCAACGCAACCATGCGTTATAAAGATATAAACATGTGGCCGATCACCGAGAGGTGTGCGATGCGTTAGTGTGGTGAGCTAGGATTACCTTTGCGACCGAACTTAATGACTTGGTGAAATTTTCCCTCAATTCTACCTCTCCATGCATCTCATTACGTGTTAACAGTTGCCGCATTTCTACCAATTCTCATAGTCAAACTTCAATTGCTCAGCCTGTTTAGCTAGAAGTAGGAGTAGCACATAGTTAACCTTTTTTTTTTTTAATTTTTTATTTACCGCCTCAAGCACATTACTTTACAAGCATCTTTTAGTTGCAATTCCCTGTGTTTGACCTCGGATCATCCTGAGAAACTTGTGCTCTCGTTATACTTGACGAGAGAGCAAGAAAACTTGTGGTAGGAACGCATGGTCATCGCATAAACGATTGACGCATATTGCATATTTTTCAGTTTAATGCATGATCATCAATGCATAGCAATTAACACATATTAAAAGAGATTACATTTTCCTATCAATAGCAACATTTTAATATGTTGCTAAAATTATTTAATATTTAGTGGTGCTAATTGACGTGTTGCAAATTCTTTTAGTGATGTGGATTAAAAATATGTCGTTGATAATGATATTTTGTGATACATATTTAACGTGTTGCTATAAGTCGACTTTTACCAACAAAAATTATTTGTACTATAAAAAATTTGTCGCTAAAAATATATTTTCTTGTAGTGTATCTACTAAAAAACAATTTTTTAATAATTTTTTTAAAAAAATTAAATTACCACGTGAATAGTAGATAGTTGCACCCAATTTTTTTCCTTTATTTATTTCTTATGTGATTTTATGACTCATGAAGAAGACGAATACAAATACAACTTACTCTTATATATTCACTTCAATCTCTCAGTTTAAATAATTATACTCTCTTTTTAAGTAATTCTTTGAAAGGATAATTATCTTAGTTAGATATATTCTAGACTATATTATATATATATTTTTTTTGAATCTTATCTTCTTGTCTAATCATAATTTATTATCTGATAAATTTTTACTACTTTTTGAAAATATATTTTATGTTTTTATGTGATTAGGATAGATGTACAAAGAGTTGTATTTTTAGACCAAAATATTGCTCTATAATCCTTTTCAATAAATAGCTTGTTTGTGTTTAATATTTTACAATTTTTACTATATACTAATATGCTTACTAGAGCTCTTTAGTACAACAAATAAGAGGAATTTTAAATTTTTAACCATATGGCGTTACATATTAATTATGGCAGTACATAAAAAGTTACCCGAATAGCTCAAGATTTGTGTTACTCTAAAAAAATCTTTAAAAAGATTGAGCTCAAGATTAAATTTAGGTGTGACCTGCACCTATTTGTACAATTCGTGTAATTGCCAATGAAAGTTTGTCATTTGACCTATATTTTAATTTTTTTTTGCTCGTAAAAGAAAGGAATGTAGGAAATTAGGTGTAATTGACGTTGCACTTAATCATTATCTTTATTTTTTTTATACAATGAATAATTATTCCATATGTTTCTTAATAAATTTGTTGTAAATTTTATATGTTAGATATATATAACCGTATAACTACATAACTCAATGGACATCAGAGCATATTAGTAACTACGAAGTCGGTAGGATAGTTTTATATAACTATTTAACCTAAATAATTTTGTCACATGACACATTATTATGAGGAGCCACACCTCATTCTTTTTCATATAATATATACAAATGTTTTCTTTCTAGAATTACAGTGCAAAAAGCAAAAGAAAAACATACTCATAAACTAAATAATAAACTCATGTTCTTATACTATATAAAGCATAAACTCTCGTCAAAAACACATAAACTACAATGTTCAAAACTATTACAAAGTTATTTATTCAAAACTATAAGAAAATTGTTTTATGCTATAACTACGATCATCCTAAATTTTACATTTATTTAGGATTAATGAGAAATGTAGATATGAAAAATAAAATAGTACATATAAAAATAATTGAACACGTTTGTTCCTGCAACTCTTCTTTTTCTCTTACTTCTCTAGCTTTCCTATTTCCAATTTTTGTCTAAAATCCTTTGTTTATTTATCTGTATCTTTTCCTTTTAAGATCTTGTTTCCTCTCAAATTTTTTCTTTCAAACTTTTATTCTCCTCATGTATCCTAAATTTTAATAACCATCCTCTATCCCAAAACACCTTTATTTTTCTCTATAGCTTTTTGTGTTTAACATTTTCATGAACTTTTTTTTAAATAAAAATTACTTACAATTTTAGAATCGATTATTATTAGCAAATGTCTCTGACATTTTTTTTTACTTCTAAATTGCTCTATTTAAAAAGTTCTACCGGTTTAATATGAACTTGGATTGCACGTAAAAATCCACTAGTTCAATATGTAATCACTTTCACCCGAGCAGTTGTTAAGGTTTTTGGCAAGATGTGGGATTTGAATCCCACATCGTTACTTTCTAAGAAGGAGGATGAACTTCATCCCTATAAAAAGATCTTATATCCTTTGTTTTTAGATATCCCAAGTAGCAAAAACTTTAAGCTAATTGTTTAGAATCCCACATTGAAAAAATCAAGGGGACTCACACTCTTTATAAGATAGATGGATTACTCCTCTCATAGTCAATTGGTTTTTAGATGGAACCTCATACTATCAAACATTAATTTATGGAAATTAAATTTCCTCTTTTGCATTTTCTACTTTAAGAGTTGGAAAAAGAAAAATGGTGTGAGTAGACAAAACTTTGAAGAGAGTGATTTTGTAATTGGGGTCGAGGGGGAGATCTCTATGTAATTGTAGCAATTTCTCGGTAGATTTTTTCTTGTCTATGGTTTTTCTCTCACTTAAATTCTTGTGTTCTTAGATTTATTGTTTTCTTTTAATCTCTCTGTTATTTTCTAGAATTCTTGAAACGAGCTTCAATATTGTGGATAGTGTGGGTTGTTCACTATTTACCATTTTGCTAGGAAAAGAATCGGATATATCAAGCTTTATGAGTTTAGTAAAGTTTGATGAGGAGAAATTTGATGGAAGGATCAACTTCGACTTGTGGCAAGTGCAAGTCAAGAATGTCCTGATACAAGCTGGATTACATAGGCCTTGAAAGAAAACCAAGCAATGGTGCTTCTAAAGAGTTGAGCGGTGATGGTGATCTAGGACTGTAGTGGTTCCAATTAAAGTTCTAAGACATCTAGCATGAGCAATGAAGATTGGGAAGAGATGATTTTGAGAGCTACAAGTGCAATCAGACTAAATTTGGCTAAAACTATTCTTCCAACTATGCTTGGAATTTCAACTGCCAAAAACCTTTGGGAGAAGCTTGAAGCAATGTATCAAGCAAAAAGCATCTCAAATCGGTTGTACCTAAAAGAGCAGTTTCACACATTGCGAATGGTGGAAGGTACAAAAATCTCAGATCATCTAAGTATTCTCAATGACATTATTTTTAAGTTGGAGGTGATAGGGAGTGGAGATAGAAGATGAAGATAAGGCACTCCAACTCATTTGGTCACTTCCTCCTTCTTATGGATACATGAAACCAATCTTGATGTTTGAGAAAGAAACTTTAGATTTTTCTAAGGTTATTAGTAAACTTTTGCCAAAGGAAAAAAGATTGGAGAGTGAAGTAGTGAAGTGCATACTTCACAAGAGAATTCAGTACTGGTAGCTAGCAAATGTAAAAAGAAAGAGTTCGTGCAGAAAAGGATTTGCTGGGAATGTGGATAGTATGGACACATGAAAAATGATTGTCTTAATAGAGCAGATTCATCAAAGACTCTGAGTTTGATGCGAACATTGCCTGTCTTGCTAGGGAAGCTAGTAACCCCTTCTAAAGAAGACGAAAATCATCCTCGTGGTATGTCTACTTTACCATGATAAAGGATGTGATATTAGTGGTTCCACATGTTGCACACAAGGCATTGACTTGGCAGATATGTAAGGTGTGTGGTGGTAGTTATGTCGATGGCTGAAAGATTTCTAAGCGAGCGAAGTAGGTGGAAGTTGCACCATAAATTTCAGCAAGGTTTATCGTCATATGATGAGAAAAAAATTCTCGAAAAATGGTATTCCAAGTTGTCTACTCTTTTATGGTGGAGTGATTTATAATTCTCTGAGTTGAGAATATGATGATTGTTGGAGAAGACAATAGACTTTTTAGAAGATGTGGATTCTTCAAACATCTTGCCAAGGTAAAATTTGTTGAGGTTTATGGCAAGATGTGGGATTTGAATCCCATATCATTTTAATTTTGAAAAGGGGGGATGAGCTTCATTGCTATAAAAAGATCTCATATCCCTAGTTTTTAGATATCCCAATTAGCAAAAGCTTTAAGCTTATGTATGCTAATTAAATTCCCTCTTTTGCATTTTCTACTTTGAGAGTGGGAAAAAGAAAAAGGGTGCTAGTAGACAAAACTTTGAAGAGGGTGACTATATAATTGGGGTCGGGGGAGATCTTTGTGTGATTTTAGCAATTTTTTAAGTAATAGATTTTTTGGTCCATGATTTTTCTCCAATTAGAGAGTTCTCCACGTAAATTCTTGTGTTCTTAATTTTTTTTTTTTTTTTTTAATAATTTCTCTATTGTTTTTTGCTTAGTTCTAGCGGCAGAAGTGGGAGGTATTTCCCAACAGTATTCCCATCTCACTAACATCAATTGTATCGATGGAACTCAACAGATACATATGTTTGAAGAATGTATTTCATTTTCAAGTGTTCCATCCATTGTCATCAATTACCCCTATATATTTGAATTCGACAAATACCTATTGGGGGTGTTGGTGGGTTGAGTTGAAATATTTTGTAGACCAAGTTTATTCAATCCAAATAACTCTAAATAATGAACCTAAACCAACTTGACCATGACACATATTTGGGTTGAGTCGATTCGGATTACTCGAGTTGTTTGAAAAATAAATAAAATATTGATATGTAAAAACTTCATTGAATTATTTTTATACATTGAATTAAGATTAACAACTCAATTCAATTTATACTATGCAAATTTTCTTTTCAAATTGATAAAAAATTGTTTTTAAGAGTTGTTGGAAAATAAATTATCTATAAAAATAGTGAAATTAAATATAATATATAATTATATCATAACTAAAAATAATTTTAAAAATTAATAATAAATTCGAATTGGTTCGAGTTGGTTTATATTATTTTTAGGTGAACCCATAAACTAACCAACCTATAAAACTTTTATTTATTTGAACCCAACTCAACCCAAATAAATTGGTGGGCCAGAATCAAAGTCACTGTTACTACTGCTTTTCCATTAGACAGGAAAGAAACCCAACTCCTATTTCGTTTTTCATTTCCGTCTTCCTTTCGTTGATTTCTGATGTGAATTCGGCGGGCGTCCTCTTTCTTGGATCATAAAAGCCACTTTCTTTGATAACTCAACCAAAACCTTACGAATTAAATTGGATTGATTTAATTTTTCGGATCATCAAATTTTTTTAACCCCTAATGTAAGAACTCAAAATGGTAAAATAGAAACTTGCTTAAAAGGCAGAAGGAAAAAAGGTTCTATTTCGTACCCCAAGTTATCATATCTTTATTTTTTGAAAACAAATGTAATATTTTACTCCATCTCAATGTTGCTCCGGACTTATTTTTTTATTTTTATTTTTTTGAAAGATAAATATGCATGCG
Source organism: Benincasa hispida (assembly GCF_027475165.1). Classification (NCBI taxonomy): domain Eukaryota; kingdom Viridiplantae; phylum Streptophyta; class Magnoliopsida; order Cucurbitales; family Cucurbitaceae; genus Benincasa; species Benincasa hispida. The sequence continues at coordinate 64,738,696 of NC_143485.1, forward strand.
AGTAATGAGAAAGATATCTGCAAGAAGATTTCGTGTAAATGAGAATGTGAATTTTGATTTGCGTTAATTTTGCAAAATGGAATGACATCTGGAAAGTGCAAACTAAGGCACTACTTGAATCTTGTAAAGTTGGGTTTATTTCATACGTTTGGTCCAATTTTCTTGAGGTAGACTTGGGGCTTAATTTCCGTTGAGCTGTTATTATTTAATTTGTCAGTTTATACCTTTTAATTAAATTTGAAAACAAATGTTCCTTTGAAGACCGCAATCAATCTCATTTCTCAAGTTTCTTTTGTAGGGGAACAAATGTTTTATCATTATTTCTTTGAAATGGTAATTTTATATTCAGTTCAGCTATCTTCACACACACCCCCACGCCAAAAAAAAAAAAAAAAAAAGAAGTGATAATATACTAAAAGTCTAAACCTTTCCCTTAGGATTCTGTTCTCCCGTATGGCACTTTGATCGTCTAGGTCGAGATAATCTTTCTATATTATTCTCAAGACGGACTGGTTTTGTTTTTCATGAACTCATCAGTAGAGCAAAGATAGCTCCCGACCAATGTAATGCCAAGGCGATATACCCATCCATCATGATCCCTTAGGAGTAGGCACACGTCTATGGCATGTACTCCACTTATTTACTATCGTGCATACCCCAGTGAACATATCTTAGGACTAGCTAGTCCACTCGTGTCTCGTCACAACTGTCACGATCTTTGATCCGTGACATTCTCCTCCACTCGATTTTGCAATATCCTTATTGCGTGGAGGAGTACAAACTTGCCCATAGGATCGTCATGTGGCGTGACTGCTCCCTACATAGACTCATAGAGTTCTTTATCCTCATAGAAGACCAATACTTTGCAGACACCTATCTCTTAGGTGCGAGGTAGCATGCATTGCCCAAGGGCACTTCCTTATCTGCATATCCATTTACGGACCCACTCACAAGATGGAACGCTTGATGAACACTATAGGTACGACCACATGTTTACTCTAATACCACTCTATCACAGGATTAGAGTTCTTGTGCACACGACATCTCCCATGCGACACCTCGATTGTCCCAAACCGAGGTAACTCTTCCCTCCCATAAACTCAATAGGAGAGCGGGAATAGCTCGAATCAGTGTGGTGTCAAGACAATATGTCGATCCATCATGATCTCTTAGGAGTAGGCATATGCCTTTGGTACGTACTCCACTTATTCGTTATCTCGCATGCCCCAGTAAGTATATCTTAGAACTAATCAACCCACTAATGTCTTGCCACTAGTGTCACGATCGTCACGATCTTTGATTCGTGACATTTGTTGTGACATCTATCTAAAGAAAACATTAACGATAAAATATTAATACGTAAAAATCTAATTTAATTATTTTATATATTAAATTAAGATTAATAACTCAAATAAATTATTCAAAAACTTAAATAAATATATTTTTATATGTAATTATATCCTGAATAAAAGAATATATTCATTTTAAAGTTCGAAAACATTGATTTAGGTTATTTCAAATGAATTCTTGATCAATTAATCTATACCATTTTTATTTATTTAAATCCAATTCAATTCAAACGATAAAGAACGATAAAAAAAAATGAATTGGATTGATCGATTTTTTTAAACACATCTGAGATAAATATTAATCAATATTTAAACCCGAAATTCTATGACACAAACAAAAATAAATAAAATAAAAGCTTTAGGAAAGTCGAGTAGTAGTGTAGTACCAATACCAACGACCAGGAAGCTAATTTAAGTCGAATTATGCATCTAGATTTGTTTCTTAGGAGTACTTAATAGCGTGTAATAGCATTTTAGATTATGTTATTTAGTTTACCTTTATTTCATATGTAAAATTTTAGACACTATTATTTCATTTTCGTTGTAGATGGTTGAAAATCTTAATATGGAAATCTCCAACATCCTCCATTTATATTTTCTGTTCATGTTTCTCTATCAATGGTGAAAAATAAAAAAAATTGAAAATGAAAATGAAAGTAAAGAAAGAGGGAAGATGATTTTTATTGAATTTGGTGGTGGTATTTTAGAGGGGGGATTGGGTTCGGATTTGGGTTGTTACCCCTTTGCCTAAGTCGAATATGAAAAAGAGAAATAGAAGCACAGAAACGAACGCATTGGATAGGTGTAAGAAGGTCCAGAATGCCCTTGAGTGTATTAAGCCTAACGCAATCCGCAGCCTTCATGGTATTCTCCAATCGTCGGAGCAGAGAATTGATTGCAACATCGACCTGGCCAGCGAGGAGGAGGACCGTCTCGCGCTCCCCGGTCCTTCGGGAGCGGGTGTGGAGCCTAGAGAGATGAACCATGTGGTGGTCAGCAAGAGCCATCTGGTGCCTCTCCATGTCCCGGTCCACTCTGTCCTGCTGGGCCTTGATCTTGTGCTGAAGCTGGTGCAGCTGGAGGAGCTGGTCCGGAGAGAGCGGAGGGTGGATGAGGAGGATGAGACGGAAGGCCATGGAAGGCTTCCACCCGGTGACCCAACTGTAGGCGGTTTCCAGAGGGGTAAGCCAGGAAGGGGAGAAGAAGGCTAGAACGTCTTTGTGGGCTTGGGCCCATTTGACAGTGTAGTAAAGTTTGAAATGGGCGGTGAATTTCGAGACTAAGGTGCTTAGGTGGAGGTCTTTGGTGGACGGCTCCACCGCCACCAGGTGTTTTACGATTTCTTCTAGCTCCGATACCCACCTCTCGAAGAAATTTGAGAATTTCTCTTCCACTCGGGTTTTCATTTTTTTTTCTCTCTCACTTTAATTTTAAATCTGAAAATGGGGGGAATTGGGTGTGTTCATTAGTATATTTATATATGAAGGAACTAGGCCACGTGGAAGGTAGACAGCAAACCACGGGGATTGTGGGAATCCAACATCCACGCATGCATTCACCATTGCGGCCGCCGGCTACTAGTGGAAAGCATTCACTACCACGCCCCTTCCGCTTCCATTTACTTTCTGCTACAGTCCTATATATATATATTCTTTATTTTCTTTCGAAAAATAGTTTTGCATAGTTTAGATTGAATCTATCTTGTAGATTAAAAAAAAAAAAAATTGATCAATTAAAATATATCATGGGGTAAAAAAAAATATTCTTTTAAAAAGTTTCAATTGTTTTTTATTTTATTAATTTATTAAAATATGGATGGATTAGATACAAGTCTAAATTGAACCTAATCACCTAACTTCTATGTTTTTTAAAGAAAATTATTAATGAGTGTATTTAAATTTTTACCCTCCAATCTTATGATCACAACATCAACTTTAGTTAAATCCTTGGTTTAACGAAAAAAAATATTTAACACAATCGATGATTAGAAGTTTATTTATATTATTTTTTTGTGTGGTATTTTAAGACGTTGGATTAATTATTATAATAAATAGGGTAATAAAAGATATTTGAAATAGAAATTCTATAATTAATGATAGATTATAATAATTTAATTATTATAACTGAAACAACTAAGTGTAATAATTCATTTCAATCCACTCGTCTAAGTTTGAAACTATTATAAATAATTTAAGAAAATATGTATTAATTGAAAAATATGTATATAAAGAAAAGGTAAAACAAGAATAGGTAACTAGAGGGGGTTAATTGAAAATAGACATAGATCGGAAAGAGTTGGCGTATGATTTGGGGCAATATGGAAAAGGGGAAGAGTGAAAGGGGTACAGGTAAGGCTAAAAGCTGCAACGTGGAAGTATCACAATCCTTTTGGTTTTCTACGTGGACTTCCCATTCCATTTCCACTTCTTTAATGTTCTCTCAAATTTATGTAGACCACACCAACTACTAGATTCATGCATGCTACGTTTTTTTTTTTTTTTTATCTGTTAAAAATACACAAGTGGCTTGCGAAAATTAAAAAAAAAAACGAAATCAAACATATGTGCAGTGTCAAATCATCGATACTCTGATGCTTACGTCAGCAGATGAACATTAGTAATAGTGAGTAATCAAAAATATTTTCCGCATACCTTTGACCAATAATTTTTACCATTTATATCGACCTCATATTGTATAATTTGAATTCATAATTGTCATTTATGAAATATAGATATTTCATGTGAGACAAAGAATCAGTATCAGACACCTATCGGATATTGATACTTCCAGATATGTATCTAATACGCGATTTGATGTATCTATTTTTATGTGTATTTTTTTTAAAGAAAAAAGACAAGAAACTCATCTAATCTTTCTCAATCTAAAACTAGACAACTTATTTAAAAATCTCACTACTCGAGTCCAAAACTAAAAAGAAAAATAAATAAATAATGGACAAAGCCCTAGACTAGAATCATCTAATCTCCATCTTCACATTTGAGTTCCTACAAATTCCACCAAAATATAAATCATTTGGATTACTTCAACAATTCATTGATTAAGTTATTCGTTTATCTTCATACTTCTCCCGAATCTTCTTCTTCTTCTTCTTCTTCTTCCTTGCAATATGATTCACTTTTATATTGCATTTTATTGACTATTGTACTTCAACATCTTAGATGTTGCTTTTTTTTGTATTGTATTTCAGTATTTGTATTCTATTTTGTGCTATTGTTATTAATTTGTATGCTAAATTTATCTATATCCTAGTTTTTTTAAAGAAAACGAAAATGTATCTTCAACATATCAGTATCCTCGTTTTTTTAGAAATATATAAAGAAATGACGCATCCTTAGACGTATCTGTATCTTAGTTCTTTTAGAAATTGACGAATCGCCATATCCGATCGTATCCGTATCATGTAGTCATATCTGTGTCTGTGCTTCATAGATTGTCATCCTCTTTAATTCATGGAATTGTTAAGCCATTACTATTTTGCTAGTTACAGTACCACTACGTAAAGTGGCAACAATGCCTCACTCGCTCACCTTCTCACTAATTCTTTCATGAATTATCTACTAGAAATTTAGACCACTACCACTCAACCTAGTAGAAAGGTAAAAAAGTCCTCTTTGATATAGTTAGGTCCTCCATGGTACTCTTAAGACCTCCATAAGTACTAATGAAGTCTTCCATGGGTTCTCCAAAATCCTCCATGGGACTACTAGGTCCTTCATGAGTCTTATTGAAGCCTTCCATGATTTCTCTCAACTCCCCTGTGGATCATCTCAGCTCCCTATGGGTCCTTCAAGCTTCGTCACCGGCATCTCTTAACTCTCTCATGGGTCTTCTTAGCTCCCTCGTGAGTCCTACTAAGGTTTCCCATCACTAGAAGAAATTTGGGCTTTTATGTCGGTTTTAAATCGACATTAAAGGGCTTTAATGTCGGTTGGCAACCGACATTAAAGATAGTGTTATTAAAGGCCTTTAATGTCGGTTGCCTTTAATGTTGATTTTAAACCGACATTAAAGGCCTTCAATAACACCAATATTGCAACCTTCAATGTCGGTTGCAACCGACATTAAATACCTTTAATGTCGGTTCCAACCGACATTGAAAGTCTTAACATTGAAGGTCTTGCAACCGACATTAAAGGTCTTTAGTGATTAAAGGTCTTTAATGTCGGTTGCAACAGACATTAAAGCCTGTTTTTTTTTAATTCTTAACCGACATTGAAGCCCGAATCTGTTCATTTTTTTTAAATTCCGTTGTTGAATCCATTTTTTTGGTCAAATAAGTTAAAATTGACATTATATGTCTGGTGTTGGGTCAGGAAATGTCCATCATTGTTTTATATTAAAAAGTATAAAAAAAATTGCATGGCGAGCCCATCAATATTTGTCTTCCACCTATGAATTTATCCACAAACAAGAATCAATATTTCCAATCTATTACATATACTCATCAATATTTGTCTTCCACCTATGAATTTATCTACCAAAATTTGCAAAACAATATCAGAACCAGACTTTCACTGAATACAGCTTACACCAAAGCCATCATTTCTCTCATTGACAAATATCAATTAGTACTAAGTCTATGAATAAACAAGAATCACAATGCCAAAATCACAATACCAGAATCACAATACCATGAATATAACTTCCAATAATAAACAGATCATGTCTTCCACCTATGAATTTATCCACAAACAAGAATCACAATACCAGAACCAGACTTTCATAGAATACTTACACCAAGCCATCATTTCTCTCATTCACAAATATCATATTAGTTCTAATTCCATTCACAAAGATCATGGGTAGATAAATTTACATTCATTCTAAGCTAGCATTTACATTCTATTGAGACAAAAAAACAAGAATTACATCATTACACAAATCGGCCAACAAAACTTGCCCACTGGGTCCGAATTACGTCGATCTTTTCTTGCATATATGCATAAACTACAAAAAGGAAAAAAAAAGATAAATTCAACATAAGTTTACGTTCATTTATTAAATTAAAGCTAGCACTATATAAAAAATAAATAATTTACGTACGAGGCTAGTAATGGGAGTAGTAAGATTATGCATTATTTCGTATACCCGCATCCTACACGATCTAATTGACGAGGGCAATGCATATAAAGAAGTTGAAAACAATTATTAAATTGTTATAAAGAAGTCGAATGAACATAAATTGTTAAAAAATGAATACAAATTTACCTTTACAGGTTTCCATTTTGGAGAAGACCGATAGTGTTAGAGATCATGCTTGGCTTGCTATATTTTCAATCCACTAAATAGTTTAAAAACATTAGTTAAACATAAATACTTCAATTAAGAGCTAAGAAAGTTCAATTACACTTACATATTTATAACTCCATGAAAATCCTCTTGAACCTTGCTTTGAAGAGAATCCAAAGCATAAACACAATTTTCTTGTAGATTGATTACAATCAATATATCCAATGATAACTATAATAAGCAACAATTTTGAAATATTAGTACGTGTATAATGCAAATTAAAAATAACTTAAGAACTTATATCTACTTACCCTGTGTTATATGGAATGAGGACTAATTGGTCTAAATTAGCCAATTCTAGTTGATTGGCTAAATTTCTGAATCGGATATCTTGAGACTTCACGTGTGGCGATATTCTTGTTTGATCAATTATAAAAAACTTCTTTGTAATATCACGACCACATTCATCCTGAAGATACCTAAACAAAGTAAAAGTTATTATTTATTAACATGAAACAAAGTATACATGAGTGAATCTAGATGAGTAATACTTATAAAATGTATGTCAAAATACACATGTAGCCTATTTCAACCATATTGCAATATTGGAGCAGATCATCGTGGCCTAAATAAATAAATTTGTCTCTTCCAAATATATGCTCGTCCAAAGAGATACGGATCATGTCTACATCATTCATGTTATGCATGGCATGTCCATTCAAAAATTTGATACTATATTTGGAGGATTAGCTGAAGCCCTCAATTGGTGAATGATCCTACCATAACCGAATTTGCAGGGTCTTTTACATAGAACACTTGTTTTACTTGAGAAGTTAAAATAAACGGGTCTGATTTATGTCCAATATGATTGAGGTCCATAATAGTAAACCCAAACTCGTCTGTTTTGACTTCAGTTCTATTCTCAATCCAATTACATTTGAATAAAATAAATGATAATCCATGATAGTTAAGCTCCCATATTTCTTGTATTACACCATAAAAGATCATATCTGACATGACGGGCCTTTTATCTTTAGCACTAGAGACTTGTATTGTGGTAGCCGTTATACTAACTCCACTATTTTGAACCCTCCTAACATCATCGCGATTCTTTGTATGATAGTAGTAACCATTGACCACATAACCAGAATATTTTGCTACAGTTGGACAAGGTCCATTAGCTATCCATCTCAAAGAAGGCGATATGGAATTTTTGGGAACTTCGAGAGCTAGTGCAACCTACGATATATTTCATAATATTTTAGTAGTTAACATTTAATTATACATCAAATAGTAGGTCTCTAGAGATTACCCGTGTGGACAGCCACCGACTGAATGTACGATTATATGCTCTTCTTGAAGACACTTTCTACTTTTATTTTTACCAGAATTGAGCTTAGAAAAAATATCCATATGTTGCCTATTATAAATGAAAAAGTTAGTAGATTATTCAATAATCAAGTAACCTAAAACAAGAATAAGATGAAGATCTACATACTCGACGTAAGGAAGCACATCATTTACATTTTGAATGACATAAAGATGAGCTTGATCCAACTCATCCTTACTCGATCTAATAAAAGAAGCAGTTGAAAATGCTCTATCAATGTTTGAATTCTCTTTCTTTGTTGATGAGTTTAGCCCAATAGAATTAGCACCAAATACGAATTCCAAACAAAACTCTATAGTCTCTTCAACAATATAATTTTCTCTAACACATCCTTCTGGTCGATTTCTATTTCATACATAAGTTTTCAACACTTTCATGTATCATTCAAAAGGATACATCCACCTCAAATAAACAAGTCCACAAAACTCAACTTCTCTTACAAGATGCACTACAAGGTGTACCATTATTGTGAAGAATGATGGAGGAAAATACTTCTCTAAGAGGCATAGAGTGACAATGATATCCCCTTGCATACCCTTTAACTGAGATGAATCGATCGCCTTGAAACATATAGTATTAAAGAAGAAGCATAGGTGAGTAATTTCAAGTCTAACATGTTTGGGTAAAATATCATGAATGGCTACTGGTAATAATTGTTGCATAAGAATGTGATGGTCATTCGACTTAAGTCCGTAAAGTTTCAAATCTGTGAGCGACACTAAACTTTGAATGTTCGATGAATAGCCTTCAGGTACTTTAATTTCTGATAGTACCCTACAAAAGCTCAATTTCTCAGCTTGTGTTAATGTATAACATGCGAGAGGTAAAAAGACTTTTTTCTCTCCTAATTGAAGGGCTAACTCTGATCTAATGTTCAGTTCCACCAAATCTAATCGAGTCTTTATTCCATCGTTTGTTTTACCAGAAATATCAAGCAATGTGCCAATAAGATTTGCACATACATTCTTTTTAATGTGCATCATGTCTAAATAATCTCGCACGTCAAGATACTTCCAGTATTCTAACTCGAAAAGAATAGATTTTTTCTTCCAATAAGTTGAAGTGTTATCTCCACTGTTCTTTTCTTTGATACTTTTCTTACCAAATGAATATTGATACTTACTTGTTTCTGCAAGAATTTCTTCCTTACTCAATGGTTCTGGAGCAAATTCTAATTCTTGTGCGCCATAAAAGCTTTCTTTTATTTTCTATATGGATGATGGCAGGTAGAAACTTGCGATGTCCAAGATATGCCATCCTCTTCCCTTCTGGTAAATAAGTGGATGAAGTATTCTCTCCACAAATTGGACATGCATGATATCCTTTAACCGTACAACCACACAAGTTACCATACGCAGGAAAATCATTAATGGTCCATAATAAAATGGCTTTAAGCATGAAACGTTGTTCTTCATATGCATCGTAATATTCTACCCCATCTTTCCAAAGTTTTTTCAAGTCATCTACTAATGGAGCTAAATAAACATCTATGTCATTTCCCGATTGTTTAGGACCAAATATTAGTGCAGTCAACATAAAAAATTTTCGCTTCATCCACAACCATGGAGGTAGATTGTACGTCACTAACATCACTTGCCAACAACTATATCTACTACTAAGATATCCATGTGGATTTACCCCATCTGTCGAAAGAGCAAGACGAAGATTTATAGGTTCTAACCCAAACTCTGGCCATAAATTGTCTATTTTTTTCCACGATAGGGCATCTTTGGGATGTTTTAATAAACCACCTGTTTCTTTTTTTTTTAGCATGCCACGTCAATAAACTTGTTGTTTCTTTATTTCGAAACATTCTTTCAAATCTTGGAATTGGGGAGAAATACTACATGACTTTTGCTGGGATATTCTTAGCCCTTTCGTTTAAATTTTTTTGAAGCTTCCATCTTGACATACCACAAATGGGGCATACATTTGCATTAGAAACTTCTTTTCTAAACAAGCAACAATCATGTCTACATGCATGAATCTTCTCGTACTTCATTGCAAGAGTACCCAACATCTTTTTTGCTTCATAAGTAGAAGTTGGAATTTCATTAGGACTAGGTAATATGTCATGAATTAATTACAACAACTCAGTGAAACTCTTATCGCTCCATCCAAATTTAGCTTTTAAATTATATAACTTTACCAATGTAGATATTTTGGAAAAAGTTTTACAATTTGGGTACAATGGTTTCTTCGCATCATCTAATAATTCTTCAAAATTATTGGATTTTCCACTAAAATAGTTATTGTATGCAGCCTCAAACATTTCAATTGTGTCATCAACATCAACATCATCCTCATCAACTTCGTCTCCTTCACTAGTAGACACATTTTCATTGTTGTTCTTAATAGGTAATGATTCACCATGAAAAATCCATGTCTGATAACTTTGATCTATACCATTAAAAAATAAGTGTTCTCTTATTTTGTTCACATCTAGAGTCTTTGCATTAACACACTTCAAACATGGACAGCTCATGACATTCAGTATATTTGAATATTGTAGACCATTTTTAATAAATACCTCGACCCCTAAACCATACTCAGCTGACATTCTATTCATTTTCATCCATGATTTATCCATGATTGTAAAATATGCAACTTAATCTACAAAAAAAAATAAAATAAAATAATAATAACAAGGAAAAATTTGAAAGCATAAAATTATGATTGTAAAATATGCAACATCAACAAATTTAGAACAACTAGACTTTTAAGATAAGCACCTTATAAATATTACCTTGTCTTTGTTATTAATGTTGTTATGCAGTCCTTTTTGTGTCGGGTGCACCTTCTCCACTTGTCAACCTTCTTAAAACACGTCTAATGTAATCTTTCTATCTTTCTTTCAAATCCCCAAGAATCAAAATTTAGCCTAACAAATGAAAATCTTCACTCAAAATCAAGTATTGAATCAAAACAAATATAAATCCAAACAAATATCACAATAAACTGTGTCCTTAGATTTTGTATGAGTCAATATCAAGGAATAATAGCTCTTTTTTAGAGCTATCACATAATTAAGCTATAATCTCAAACCATTAAACTAGAATCTCGAAACTAACATACCTTAGCAAAGATTATAATATATGGTGGATAATTTACAAAAAGGAATATGCTACTGAGTTAGTAGTTACTCCATAGTTCTTGACCCAAAGTTAATAGTTACAAAGGATCCAACTTCATTAACAATAGGAAAAATATTACATACTACATATCAAAACAATTACTCCATAGGAGCTCCATAGCCCTCTATTTTCTTATGTGTGCTACGGTGGGTCCTAAAGACCTAAATCATATCTCCTCACCACATGGCCAGGTATCTCTGGATTTCCCAGTTACTCTAGCTTTTTTCATCCCTGGTAATCTCCTACTCACTTAGGTGGCGCTAAACACATTCTCATAGCATAAGAGTCAAGTTGCCATGAGTATAAGATCTAGTGGTTCACCATGAGTATAAGATCTAGTAGTTTGAAAAAAATCTTTCACAAACCAGCATAAACCATCACTTTCCATAAACCTTTATGAATAGTATTTCAAACCGAACCATTCCATGAAAATCAAGCTAAAACTGGATTTTCAAAACATTTTCATCAATAAATCCAAGCTAAAACATATTTTTGATATAAATTTCCAACGAATCATAATATTAAAAGTACCATAAATGCCCATGAATCAGTGATAGGAAACTATCATCAAAACTACAATTTAATTACTCTAAAAACAAGTCATGCTCATAAAATCAGGTAAAACTGCAAAGGTTTATTTTCAAGGAAAGTAGTCACTCACAGTCAAGGGTGAGAACTGTTTAGGTTGTAAGCTTCCCCAATCTCCATTTTTCCTGAAATTGTTCAACCAATAATATTAACACCATTTTTCTATTTCAAATGCCTTGTTTCAACCAACTTAACTTCTTCGCAGCCCATACTAAGTCAAAAGAAACTACCTAAAATATCAAGATGGAAGTGCATTTAGGAGTTCAAGCTAAAAGTGGGTTAATCAAGCTATAAACTAAAAGAAACAGCAACTATGTAAAAATACAACAGTAAATTTGACAACAGTACAGATTTTTGACAGACACTTCGTTGTCGAAAAATATAGCAAATTCGACGGCGAGCGACGGCGTGACCGATCGATGGCGTGAAGAATGATCAACGAACAGCAAGGGAAAGGTTTAGGGATTGGGCGAGGTAAGGTTTAGTGACGACACGACAGAGAAGGGTTTGGGCGTAAAGAAGAGAAGGAGTGCACGATTTAGGGATATATTATTTAATAAAATAAGGAAAAAAAAACATTACACCTTTAATGTCAGTGTTAAACCGACATTAAGCCCATCTTCAATGTCGGTTTAAAACCGACATTAAAGATCCGTTTTTTTAAACTGACATTATACATCTGATTTCACTTTTTCCAACCGATATTAAAGCCCAAATTTCTTCTAGTACATAGGTTCTTTTAGCTCCCTCATAGGGTCTTATCGAGATTCCCCATGACTGTGATTTAATGTCGGTTTAAAACTGACATTATAGGGGTACAATGTCGGTTGAAAACCGACATCGAGGATTGTGTTATAAAAAGGTCTTTAATGTCGGCTGTCTTTAGTCAATTTAAAACCGAGATTATAGATGACTAAGATTTCAATGCTAATTATCTTCAATGTCAGTTTTCAACCGACATTGAACAACATCTTTAATGTCAGTTGTTCACCTACTTTTTATTGATAACTGTCTGTTATTATATGTCTGTTACGGTTTTGTTATTTAAAAAATAAAAATACATACACACTTTTTTCTTTTTTTGCTTATGCACGTGCAAATCAATAACATTTTTCTTTTATTCGTACATGCATAAAATAAAATCTTAATTGCTATCATATATACAAATCAACTTCAAACAAACACAAAAATTAACTAATTCACAACAAAGAAAGGGACAAATTATTTAACTAACCTACCAACAAGTTATATTGACTAATATATACATAAAGCTCTAAAGTCTAAAGATCTAGAGAGTTTGGTTGTCTATTTTGAGGGTTACACTACAAGAAAAATGAGTTCTCCTGACACCTAAATCGAGCATCGGGAGTTCGGTCATCGGGAGAAACCGTCTCTTTCGATGCCGTAAAGGCCTGTTGGGAGTTCTCGGAGAATGCTCGATGCCGTAAAGGCTCGTCGAGAGTTCTTGGAGAACTCCCGACAACTAAAACCGACGTCGAGAGTTCCCCAAGAACTCCCGATGATTAAAAATAGGCGTCGGGCGGTGTCGGGAGAGGGGTCTGGTTTAAGCCAGACCCCTTCTTCCCCATCTTCCCCATTTTCTTTTCCCCCTTTCTTCCCTAAAACCCTAACCCGCACCGCCCCCTTTCTTCCGCCTCTCCTTCTCCCATTTTCCCCATTCATCCCCCACTATTCTTCCTCCCTCTCCCATTTTCCCATCTTTTAATCGCCGCCATCGCCTCTCTCCTCTCCTTCCCTCTTCCATTTTTCCCCTCTTTCCCCGCCGTCGTTCGCCCTCCCCCCACTCCTCTCTCTCCCTCTCCCATTTTGCCCCATTTTTCCACCGCTGCTCCTCCCTTCGATTAGTAGCTGCAATCAAGTGCCCGCTGTCATCTCCTTGTCTCGTTCATCGCTCTTAATTTATTTATTTAAATCATTATTTCACATCCTTTTGTGTGTATCAAATGTGTGTATCCATTTCTATTTGCAACTTTCAATTTAATCAAATTATACCTCAACTTTGATAAATATTATAATTAGTTAACCCATAATAAAAAAAGACAATGTTAAAGATTGTGTCAATTTCACTAGATTTCAATAATATCAACTTTGATACAAATTTTAAATTTTAACTAATGAACATATTTATCATCCAATATCGATGCATGTCACTTTTGTTAAGATCTCATCAATTTTGCATCATATATTGTTTTACAATTCTCTGAAATTCTATAGAGTAATTTTATAACGAACATGTCATAATTCGTTAGAGATAAACATTATTACATTCTTTTAAGTTTCAAGTTGATTATAACACTATCTTTATGTCTAAAAAATAATATGATGTTGGTTATTTGGAGCCTAAGCATGCATGATTTAACATTTCGAACTTTCCTTGAAAGGAGAAAGAAAATTAGCACATAGATGCTATGTGCTATTTTTAGTATATGAACTTTTTTATGCTTATATGTTTCCTTGAGTTTTATGTGTGTTGGTCATTGTTTACTTGTTTTGTGTATTTTTTATGTTCGGAAGGTTCCATGTTTGTCATGGGGGGTGAGTAGAGTTTCATTACACCCGTTTTGTCCTTGAACTCGGAGTTCTTGTGTGTTTATGAATGTTTTCGAAGTTTAATGTGTTGTTGGGGTGTGCATTGAGATTGGGTTAAACAATTTTGGGGACAAAGTTTGAGTTTTATGTGTGTTGGTCATTGTTTACTCATTTTATGTGTTTTTGATGTTCGGAAGGTTCCATGTTTGTTGTGGGGGGTGGGTAGAGTTTCATTACCACCCGTATTGAAGTTTGAACGTGTTGTGGATGTTTATCAATATAACATTTAAATGTTTTTGTTTTATTGTAAAATGTTGTTCGGAGATGAGCTGGGACAATTGTTGAAGATGCTGTGTTTGAGACGTGTTCTAGATGTTGTTTTGATTTTATTTCTTTTATGTATTTGTGATATGAATGTTTATGAACTTCTAGTATCGACTTCGTTTGGATATTGTAATTTTTTATTTACTTGTTATAACATAGACTTCATTTTCATTTTTTAATTATGTGAATCTTTATTTGGTTTACTATGTTTTACAGATTTTCAGATCAAATTTTAAAAAATTATAAACGATAGATTAAAAATAATTTTCAACTAATGAATGAACTCTCCATGCATATGTTACTGCATCGGGAGTTCTTGTATCTCCCGACGCATTAAATAAAACCGTCGGGAGTTCTGGAACTCCGGACGCACAGAACAACCGTTGGGAGTTTGGGATCTCCCGACGCACTTTAAAACAGCGTTGGGAGTTATTTGGGGAACTCCCGATGCACATATAGGGCGTCGGGATTTCCAAGAACTACCGACGCCGTATATTAGGCGTCGGCAGTTCCTGGAACTCCCGACGCCTTATATGTGCATTGGGAGTTCCCCTAATAACTCCCGACATCGTTTTAAAGTGCATCGTGAGATCCTCTCCCGACGGGTTTCTCCCAACCAAACTTCCGACGACCTTTTATTCGTTTGGAGAGGCTCTCCCGACGCTTTTTCCACACTTCTCCGACGAAATGTGACGTCAGGAGAAGTCCGATTACTTGTAGTGTCATATGGATACATCCAGCAAAAACAAAAATAAAAACAAAACTAAAATAATGGTGCAACTAAACTAAAATAATATGCAACTAAATCTCGTCATGTCAACAAATTCCTGCCAATCTGAACCTGCAAAAAGATATTCATTTTCTAAGCATATAAAAAACTATAATTAAAAAGTAAACATCACTACTAAAGTTCAATAGATTATTTAACATAATATTTCCACTAATATATTTTAAAATGGGACAGATGCAAATATAGACATTAGACCAAAAGTATTAGCAGATATAACATAATGTAAAAAAAATTGCAAATATGATCAAATTTAAATAGTCTGTCAGTGATAGATCATATTATTGGTAGGAGTCTATAAGTGATAGATCATATCACTGTTAAGAGTCTATCAACGATAGAAGTCTATCGCTGATAGATTTATCTATATTTGCAATTTTTTTCAAACGATGTTATACACTTGGTTATTATTCCAAAAAATGCTACCAATTGTAATTAAATTTATTCTTATGTATTTAGAAAAATTTATAAACTTATAAACACAAACAATTTAATAAAAACCATAAACAAATTTTGTGAAACCAAATAATTAAGCTTGTCAAATCTAAGAGAAAAGACACTAGTACAAAATTGGGGTATGTAGCCATGAACAATTTAACAATTTAACAACCCAAACATGAGAATAAGAATTTGATATAAAAATCAAAGTCAAAACTAAAAATACAAAGCCATGAATTATCAACAACAAACTATTTAGAAGCCACATGTTCTAATATCAAAATAAAAGAAAACTTATTGCCAACATTATTTTCAATACATTCACTAAAGTCTTCTAACACACTAATTATAAATCCAAAAACAACATATTACTACCAACCATAACAAAACTCACAAACAAAGACATTAACATAACAACAACTCTCTTTTTCAACAAACCAATGACTACCAAACAACTAATATTATCAATAGAAGCCATGAACAATTTAACAAACCCAAGCATAAAAATAGGAACTTGATGTCAAAGCTAAAGACGTAACTAGAAACACAAAGCCATGAACTTATAAACAATAAAACTATTTATAAGCCACATGTTCCAATATTAAAATTTTAGACAACTTATCAACAACATTATTTTCAATACATTCATTAAAGTCTTCTAGCAAACTAATTATAAACCCAGAAACAAATCTTGACTACCATAACTGCAGACATATCAATTCATTTATAAAAAAGGTTTGAAGACATACATAACAGAAGTAAATTTAGAGAATGAGAATGGAGAGACTTACATTTGTGTTGGCTACTATAGTTGGTCTTCTAGGTTTGATAGGCTCCTCTCA
Source organism: Benincasa hispida (assembly GCF_027475165.1). NCBI lineage: Eukaryota > Viridiplantae > Streptophyta > Magnoliopsida > Cucurbitales > Cucurbitaceae > Benincasa > Benincasa hispida. The sequence continues at coordinate 64,755,348 of NC_143485.1, forward strand.
AGCTCGTTACAACAAAATACATAAACATGAAATATATAACCCTCATCTATGTTTGCATTTCTCTACTTACCTCTTGTGCTCCTAAAACAAACCCAAGCATTCCTAATTAAGAACCATAACAGTTAAAAATGAGAAATCAATTTAATGATTTAAATAAAAACTGAAAGAACATTCAAAAGATAATTCTTGCCTCAAAGCCTAGCCAAAGGTTCAAGCATCTGGGGGAAAATGAATTTAGCCCTAACATTTTCAATTGTTTACACCTTTTATTTTTTTATTTTTTTAAATCCAAGTTCAAACAAGAAAACATGCACGAAATCATGATTATCGTTAGGTGATATGTTAAGGTGTGAAAATCAACGGCTCTCATTCAGTTACTTATGTATTTTCCTAACTATATAAATGGGAAAAATCAGAACTAGAAAGGCTAGAGTGAAATGAGAACTTGGGAAATTTGTACGGATGACCCATTTTTTGGGTCCAAAATGTCAAATGACCCATTTTTAAAAAATAATGTCAATTGACCCTCTGCTGACATCATCATCATACCAAATTACGTAAATTGCCCTTACCTCTTTGTCTTCTTACCCTTTTACTGAAAACCAACCAAAACTAAAAACTCTTCATTCAAATTTTCCAAGCGTAACGGCTTCGTATCGTTCATAAACTAAAAACTCTTTAGAATCCATCATTTGGGCTTCCAAAAAATCCCACTGCCGCCGAAAAATCTAATCTGATCGGTAAATCTTTCAATTTATGCCTGAATATGTCTTAAATTGATCGATAATGGGGCTTTATGGGTCGTTCTGAGTTTAAAATATTGTAAACATATAGTTTTTTTTTTTTTTTTTTGCTTTTGATTTTCAATGTGTTCTGTGATTGAAGATGAATAAAATAAGTTTGTGAGTAAGATAATTGAGAGTGAAATCGGCGAGAGCGATACTAGAGAGAGCGACACTAGAAAGGGTGGGTCGTTTTGGGGTTTAGAAATACTGTGAATCTATGTTATTTTTTTTGTTTGTTTTTTTAGTTTTTGATGTGTTTTGTGATTCAAGACGAGTAAAAAGAGAGAATGTGAGCAAGATAAGAGAGAGCGACACCAAAGAGAGCGACACTAGAGAGAGCGATACCAGCGAGAGCGATACCAGAAAGAGTGATACCAGCGAGAGCGGAGCCAGCGAGACTTAAACAGATCAATGTTTTTTACAATTTTTTTTTAAAGAAGTTTACTGATTGAATCTTTATTTTATGCAGGAGTGATTTATGATGTCAATACGTTTTAGAATACCCATAGTCGACCGATTTTCCGGTCAAGTAATGAGCTTGGCGCATATTGCTAATGCGAACAAGATTGTGAAGGAGAAGCTTACCCTAATGCAGTTAGAAATGTTCAAGAGAACAAATTTTGGGCGATTTGTAGACATTATCATGGTGTTTAATAGCCAAATTATCCATCATATGTTGTTGAGAGAAGTGAAGAGGACGAGATCTGACTCAATCTCATTCTCTGTTTGTGGAAAGGTCATCATTTTTTCAAAGGATGATTTTTTGTTGATGACTGGTTTGTGGTGATCCCTTATGCGAGTTGATCAAAATGAGCAATCCTCGTATGAACTTGCAATCAAGTATTTTGGTAATCGAGTGACGAAGGACACCTTACATGTCCATCTACTATTAGAAAAATACAAGGAGTTGGAGTTTGAAAATTATGAGGATGTTATGAAGATCACATTAGTCTACTATACTGAGGTTGCAATGATGGGAAAGAACAAACAAAAAAATGTAGTGGACCTTAAACGTTTTAAGGACGTTCAAAACATAGAGTACTACAACAGTCTAGACTGGGGTACCATTATTTGGGAGAGGACACTGATGCCCTAAAGATTGCATTGAATGATAAGAGTAGTCTATACAAGACAAAGGTGAAAGGAAATAAGCGTGGATTTTCACAAGTGTTCTAGGTAAATTTGCTTAACATAATAATCGTGTTGTTTGATTTAACATTACTATTGTTCTTAATATATTAAATTTTATTTAGGTAGGGACATACGAGATCCTAGCTGCATTGATAGCTAGAAATATTGCAGAGCGAAGGAGCAAGGTAGCTTTGCCTCGTATATTATGATGGTCATGCTTCCACTCAGTGTCCTTTAAAGTACTCGAGAGAGAGATATTCGAGTCTAACAATGTATATTTACTCTATGCATAATATGTTTATTTGGTTATTAAATTGACACTAACCAGTTTACAGGGTTGTTAATGCAGATAAAGGTTAAAGAGGATATTGTCATGACAGACGCTGAGAGGGAGTTTCGGGATACCCCAGTGGATAGACGACCTATATTTGATCTAGGTGCCAATGATGATAGTGCTGAAAATGACAATAGGTCAAGTAGGAGGGTAGTTCTAAAAGCGACGGTGATGATCACCATGGAGGTATCAATGATGAATGTGGAAAGGTGGAGGGAGAGGATGAACACCAGCATTCTGAGCACGGGGATGCTGAATGTGGAAGGGTGGAAGGAGGGACATACACACCTAATGATGATATGTTTCATGATGTGGTGGGGGACGTACATTATGAGGATGAGTTGAACCCACCTGATGTCCATCATGCGGACTCCCATAGAGAGTGATCTATGGATGAAGAGTGTACTGAGTGTGCTGCCCGCAGGGAGGGAGCCAATCTTAACGATTCTATTTATTCATACCAGCGAACCTGACAGCTCACTATCGAGGTTGGATGGTCAAATATTGAGTTTAGATAGTCGTGTATCCAATATGGAGGAAAACACGACAGACATGAAAGGACAATTGTTGGCCATCCTATCACTGTTGCAGTTTATGTGCAAGGTTTGCATTTACTATCATTTTATGTCTTTATGTGTTTAGTTTTTACGTTTGTGAACTCATCATTTTACTTTACTAATTGAAGGGTTCCACGGTGAATGAGAAGACGATAAGGTCACCCATCCCATCTTAGGATCTCGATACCACTGATGCGACTGGCTTTGATACTCTCATCCCCCCTGTAGAGCCTCAAAATACGACCACTTCATCTACTCCCATCCTCCCTCTAGAGCCCGATACCACCACAACATCACCCACTGACGTTGAACATATAGAGGCCGATGTCCCATAAACAGAGACCGACATGTCTAACTTACTCACCATGCCATATACAGAGGCTGATATGTATGACATCCCAGAGGTCGACACTTCTAGTATTGTTACGACCACAGAAGGAGTTACTAATGACGGGTAGAAATGCACGTCATTATAGGCCTTTTATTTAAAATTATGAGGGTTGATAAGTAGAATATGCGGCGATTATGCTAAGAATTCATGAGAAAACGAGCTTGCGTCGATCAACATTAAGAATCTCAACTAACCCACTATTATGTGTTATTTTGCATCCAATTGTTTATTTTTGTAGCTAACGCAGGAATCGATCGCATGCAGTGAATCTCGCCATAAAAAAGGCATCGCATACGTGATCGCATATGCTCGACACATGGATGTTGCGGCCATTAACCGCATGCGTCCATCGCATAGAGGTTGCGACTACAGAGTATAACCATAATAGAGGGATGACCGCAAAGGTGGTGGAATGCGATGATACTTTGAAAACCAAGCATGAACACATACCTTGGGAATATCAAAAGGTGATGTTAACATTTCACCTACCACGCCGTTAGCAGCAGAGATTCAGAATAGGTCCATCACGCCATTAGCTGCAGAATTTTAGAGAAGGACCATTAATGCTGTCGGCGATCAAACTCTATAAATAGAAGCCTTAGAGCCCAACTTCAAATCATCCGGGGTTTTCTGCCTGAAGGCATCCGAGCTTCTGCCTTTGGACAGATCCTTGTGATCCAGACGAAAGCGTGAGAAGATAGTCTTGAGAGTTCTTCATTCTTCTTACCATTTCGAGTGACGACCGGAGCTCTGCTGGAGATAGATCTCGAGAGAGACTACTCCACTGCCCATCCATGGCACCACCGGCACCCTTGACACACATCTGATGGACGCAAGACATTGCCCATCTGGCCCTCCATATCTTTTCTATCTCTGTATTGTATTACATTGTGGCTCAAGAGATTAATACAAATTGTGATCAATGCATTTCTCTATTTCCTTCGATTTCATCTTTATTTTCTCATCATCTTTTACTTTCAGTGCAAAGACTAAATAAGATTGCTAGAGTATCACATCCTTAATCATGCGACATAGACATATGCAGCAAGTAGCAAACCACCAAGAGGTGTGCGTCGCGAGTGTTGTGAGAAAATCCTATTTGCTTAGTGTGATGCTATAGCAATGCTTGTCTATGAGCTGATCGACGATAGCTACCTGCCTGGGAGGGTAAGTGGTGGAATGCATTAAGCAAAATAAGCAGTGTTCCTAGAGATAGGAGTAATCTTATGTCAACCATGCTTTATGTGATTACCTTATCTTATGAGCACATCATTCATCATTTAGGCACACTTGAGAAAGTAGTTTAAAAACCAAATCTAGGCTTGAGAGAGTCAGATTAGATTGCATAGGCAAGAATGGAGGCTTATAGATAAGCTCTGTTTGCTATTATACAGTGTATGCACCATTTAGATAGGATATGGTGGTATACGGTCATCTTGTTTATGTATGGGAGCATGTGAGCAAGGATAGAGACTTAGACATAAGACCTCACGACACTATCACATATACATCACATGCGTCTTTGTCAAGTGTGTGTAGCATAATCGTATAGCTTGCGTTGGCTAGGGTTACCCTTGCGATCGAACTTATTGATGCGGTGAAGTCATCCCTGCCATTTTATCTACTTTCCCATGCATCTTATTATATGTTAACCCTTGCCGTGTCTCTACCTCTCATAGTCATACTTCCACTGCTTAATCTGTTAGTTAGGAGTAGGAGTAACGCATAGCCTATAACCTTCAAATTCTTTTATTCTTCACCGCAAACACTTTAATTCATAACATTTAGCTACAAGTCCTTGAGTTCGACCTTGGTCACCCGAGAAACTTGCGATCTCGTTATACTTGGCGAGAGAGCAAGAAAACTTGTGGCAGGAACGCATGGTCATCAAACGCATATTGCATATCCCTTCATCCAACGCATGACCAGCGATGCATGGAGAATGAACAATGAACGCCTCTTTATTTACGTCCATCTCCCACACACATCAGTTACACTAGTGAGAAATTTATTGATCAGTAATCTTTGTTTATATTTTTATATTTCTTGATGAGTAATTTTTTGTTATTTGTTTATGTAGGAATCTTGAAGAACTACTCGTAAGAGGAAAGTTGTTGATAAATATACACCTCCAGCTCAAGTAAAGAAGAAAAGTGTGGTTAAGTATCCTCTCCCAGGTGTCGCTACGTCACTATCCAGAGCGATTATCGCATACAATGTAACACATAACGTTCCACACAATATCTTTACAGAAATGATAGGCTGGATCTCAGATGAGAATGATGGAACCCGAGACATACGCAGTGGAATAAGGATCTAATTACACTCTAATTGCTTTTAATTAAAAGGAAATTAGCATGCAAATGATGGAAAAAACAGTAAATTAATAGGGATAGAATACAACCTTTGTAGCTCTCGAAAAACTCTTTTCCTTGCTGAATCTCGACCCAAACTCTTTCAGACCACCACTAGAGCTGACCTACTATCCTCTAGACTCAGAACCGGGTTGTAGGACCCGATGGATGAAGAAACCGAGAAAGAGAAAGAGATGGAAAATAAGAGATGGAATTTTTTGGTTTGGGTTTTTATTTTTCCAGCAAAATTTTGAAAACTAAAATTGGCAAAAAGTCAAGTTTTTAATCCAAATTGAAACCCCATATTTATGGAAAAGTGTCATGCAAAAATTGCATGAAACCAATTCATAAAAACCCAACACCTAGAATCCACTATCTAAGTGGGCTTAATGTCTCCACTATAAGCCAACACCTAGCTCACTGTCTTGATATTGGAATTATCCAACAAAAGTTTGGATTTTCCCACTAACTTTAGTTAAAGGGCAAAATAGTCATTTTGTTAAAGTCAAACTTTGACCGAAAAGTCAACATTTTGACTTTTTATGATTTTTTCCGTGTTGACTAATTTTGACCTCCCGAACATGAATCCGCATTCATTTTCTCGAAATTCAAATTACATTTGAATATAAGCTCGATCAAACTTTGACTTTTCAAAGTCAAAAGTCAACTCTTTGACTTTTTACATCTTTGACCTTTTTCATTATTTTCAAGCTTCTGAACATGAACGTATTCATATTCTTGGTATTTAAACCACATTTAAATATTAAATTTATATCTTTAAACTAAAAAACTGACCATTATATCACATATACTTGTCGGTTTCTCTCTCTTCACCTAATTCGAATAATTCGAATTATTCTATCATACTGTTCTAAGTGTATTCCATATGAACTATTAGGGGAACCTAATGAACCTATAGATCATGGGCTTCAACGATCCGAGATTAGTTGGCTAAACTCTTTACACGGAGCTAATCAACATTCGTTAACTCACGTGTCATTCCACTATAGTCCCATAGTTGCACTCCCCTCACTATAGATATATTTATATCCATATGATATAACCATGATTAGTAAGCTAATCCTTCACAGGTTGTTTGTAATCTTGACTGGGTCATAAAAATCATTTTACCCCTAAGACTACATCTTGTTCCTTAAGTTCTATTGATCCTTTAATGAACAATTGGTTTAAGATCCAACCTATAAACCGAACCCCTCTCGGGCCAAGGAGAGAGTGGGGCCCTTTGTTCAAGACTTGGATTTAGTACTAAAGGGAACAACCTATCTACTATCCCTATAACAGATAGGAGTGAATTCCATCTTGCACCCTATGTTTCCATCTATCCACCTGATCTTACCCCTAAAATGGGAGGCTTATTTGGCCAGTGATAATGAGCTGCCCTCACCTATGCAGATCTAAGGATAATTTCGAGTGAATAGAAGTTCATAGTTAGCTCAGGATTAAGATTAAGTTACCTAGGTCATCAATAGTCAGTTTTACACATAAAACGGCGTTTAGAACGTAAAAAGTGACTATTTCATGGTTCAGTCTTATGTAAACTCTTTACATAGGATGTCTCCACATGAATGATTTAGGATCACATCGTTTGTACTAACTAAGAAAATGGGCCGCATCCATAATGCCCCCAGAATAAGGCGCCCAACCTTATTCATATACTATAGACCATTTTGGCTATATTTGAACTTGATTCACAATTATGTCACTACATAAAGTTCAAACTACATTAAATAGTCCCAGGACCTTAGTTTATTGGATTCAAGATTACAATTTCAATAACAATTTTATCCAAAAACAAAACAGAATATGTTTATTAATTTACAAACTACAAATTTTAGGACATAAAATCCAACAGAGAATACCGATAACGAGGTTCGAGAGAATTCCTTTAAACCACTTGCCAAGAGATTTTTCAAGGAATTGATTTCCCCGAGTTTGTGGGTCAAGTACGATGTAAGTTTTCTAGTCTTGACTTCTTTACAGTTGCATATCTTGTACTTTTACTGACATAGTAATTTTTTATGCAGACCATAAATACTTTATTTTATTTTATGAAAGAAAAGTTTTATACCCGACCTGACATATGCATGCACAAGTTCACCATCTTGCCAATTGGTGTAATGATAAATTTTGATATATTTTGTTGTGTAGAATCATTCTACTATAGTATATTTCGTTACTTAACTTCTCATTTTATTTGGCAGAGTCACCTTAATACTTGTGGTAGGGTATTTAAACGAATAAAGAATAAGACGAGACTAAAGGCTACCCTAGCATGGGAGGATGAAGACATGTATAAGGGGTACGCCAACGATAAATTCGATGTCAAATGGGCAGATGTGGATTTCGTGTATATGCAATGAATATCAATGAGCACTGAATGCTCCTAGCAATGGATATTAATAGAGGCCATATATTCGTGTTCGATTCACTTCCGTCATACACACCAGCGAAAAAGCTGGTGAATTGGCTAGAGCCATTGACTGTCACAGTACCATCCCTACTTCACTACTGTAACGTGGATCGTTCAAAGCCGGACCTATCCACACCCCGTTGGAAAATCTCACGACCTATGAATGTCGACATACAACACAGGTCACGTGATTGTGGCATCTTTGCAATAAAATTACTAGAACATCTGGTGACTGGTGCTAATCCGTCCATAATCACCCAGGAGAAAATGAGTGAATATAGGATGCAGTTAGCGTGTCAATTGTGGGCGAACACTCCGTATGTTTTATGTGTATAAAACATTTATTTTTTGTGTATGTAAAAATATGTATTTTTTATGTATGTAAAACATGTATAAAATAATTTTATCAAAGTTCAAAGTTGAAAGTTCAAAGTTCAAAGTTCAATATTATACATTTTATCAAAACATGAATAATTGAATTACTACTCTTTTCATTATATCAATGGTATATAAAACATTCTATCAAAGTTCAAACATTGAGAGAGCGAGATTTTGAGAGAGAGCGAGATTGAGAGAGTGAGGTTGTGAGAGAAAGCGACATTGAGAGAGCGAGAATTTGAGAAAGAGCGAGATTTTGAGAGAGAGAGACATTGAGGGAGCGAGATTTTGAGAGAGAATGATATTAAGAGAGCGAGACTTTGAAAAAATAGAAAGTATGTTACAAGATGAAGATTGCTATTAAAGAAATACTCCAACTCGTTACTGTTTTATGTCTACTCCAGCTTGTTATTTTATTTTATTTTTTTTTTTGTTTACAGAAACTATGTTACAAGATGAAGTATGTTACAAATATGAAAAACTAGAAAGTATGTTAGAAGATGAAGTATGTTACAAGTATGAAAAACTCTTCAATGGGGCTTGATAAATGGTATTTATAACACACACCAACAGACCGTTATAAGATAACGTTAGTTATGAACTAGACTAGATGAGAGGTGTTTGTGTCACGGTTTCTGGCATTTTCAATACGTCGCATGGTTGTGAGTGGTTCGCTACAATTTATGCGGTTATGCCCATAATTCCCACACCAATCACATTTCATTTGTTTGCAAAATTCTCCTCTGAATGGTATTCTTCTCACTCTCCGTCGCCCGACTTATGCCACAAACTTTGGAGGAAGGATAGTCTTTTTTACATATCCAGGAGGTCTTTTCCATTCAGATATGTGCCCAAGTAGATTTATAGGCTTCGCATACGCAGTCATTAGAGAGTCCACTATATAAAATCGACTACAAAGACTTTGAATTGGTATATTTCATTCCTTGGTAGCAACAATTGCATGTGAATATGGGATACTAAGTGAGTCGAATTCCTTACACATGCATTCCTTCGTGTGAAGATTCACAATACCGTTCAATCAATTATCTCGCACATGGACCCAATAACAATCAATAGGCTCAACCTAATATCGTTTGCCCTTATCGGCCTCACTTGCCAATTGGGTTTCACAGTAGTCAAAGTGCAATGTCGTTTGATATGCCTAGTAATTCCTCCGTTCGTAGAAACACGATTGGAGCACTCCTCTAACATGTTCAATCAAGCATACTATGGGCAATAGCTGATACTCTTTAGTTAACAAATTGAAACACTCTACATTGTTGGACGTCATGTTATCATATCTTCGTTCTATTTGGTAAACCCGTGCCCATCTTTGAAGATCGATGTCTTCCAGATATTTCGTGATAGTACTGTTTCAAAAACTATGGAGTTCGTCCCATTTTGTCTAGAACTTTGTCATGCGAAATGCTCTTACTGCATCTCTAAATATCCCAACAACCGTGTTATCTTTAAAATTTGTAATAAGATTTTGTTCTATGTGCCACATGCACAATTCATGAAATGTCGTGGCAAAAAATGCACGAATAACATTGCAGAAAGATACCATCCAATCAGACACAAACACCAAATATTGGGTTCTTCGATACTGCATTTCAAGTTCGACATAAACCACATGATCGATTGATTTCATTGTCCACTATTGCATATGCTATGGAATACCTCTAGTGAGATCATATGCAGCTTCCCTTGCACGCCACGCATTATCAGAACTTATGTTCACATCATAATCTCTCCTTATATCCTCAACAATATGAATATGTTTATAAATATGTTCTATTCCTGTAAATTTATCTTTAATCCACTGACCAACAGCCGTAGCAGTTACTTGTCTATGGTCGTGATTCAGATTTCTAATGGAACATATGTACGAACTGCAGTACTGTGTGATCTTGAATATATTAGACCTTTCCATTTTCACTGCACGAAGGTTCCACTTACAAGTCTCCCCAATACATTTGACAGTGAACAAAGATTTGGTTGACTTCTTGACCCTAAATTCAAATTTTTTGTTGATGGAGAAAATAGATAATCACATTTTTAAGTCTTTTTTACTAAAAAACAGTTGACCAACTTCAAGGTCCTCTATCCCAGATGAAGAGATACCTAGCATAATCAACTCTTCCCTATGACTTGAAGACACCGATGGTGGAACTACTGAAGCTACTATAGAACGACGCACATCTCCATGATCACGATCCATTTCATTCAATCTTGTTGGTTGCTCATTAACATCCATTTGCAGGACCACAACTTTGCTCTAGATGACCACAATCCATATAATCAAGTCTGGATGATCTCTCATTACCAACAACTGAAGTACCGCCCAATTCTGAATTCAATCTTGCTGGATTAGTGCGGTTGGTGTCTAATGATAATGTTAGTAGACAATGGAATATCATTATCTTCCCAAAAAAACTGATATGATTTCTCGTATTGTCTGTCCACAATCATATCATCATAACTGACATTTCCAAACCGCATTCTACTATTTTCATTCTGATTCAATTTTAGCGTTAAGATAACTGAAGTCTACTAAGCTCTTCTCGGAAAAGAATGAAGCGAACATCATCATCATCATTCCTTATGTATTGTGGAGGGGCTTCATATTCAAGCTTATATTTAACTCCCAGTATAAGATCAAACGCTGAAGAACTGACATTTATAACCCTGTAAATGTGAAATTTAAGTTCTTCATACTTCAATATAACGGGCACAATGATTCCTGTCAACTCTCCCTCAATATACGAATTTTCATTCTCATCCCAATCACCTCCATATCGAATATAAGTAGACATTTTTCTGTCATTCTACAAAGTACGAGAACGTTTGTCATTAAGTTGTACAAGCAATTGAAGTGTACTCTCGCTCTCTCTTAATCTCGCTCTCTCTCAATCTCGCCCTCTCTCTTAATCTCGCTCTCTCCCTTAATCTCGCTCTCACTTAATCTCACTTTCTCTTACTCTTGCTCTCTCTCACTCTCGTTCTATCTCTCGCGCTCTCTCTTCCAATACAAAATTTCTTAATGCTACCTTTCCAGAAATAACACAGCAAAAATAATTAAAAAGCCTCGTCTTAGAAATCTCTGTTCCAAAAAATCTTCATTCAGCAAAACACCGTCGAAAACCAAAGAAGTAATTACCGTTGAAATGGAGTTTAGAGTTTAAAGAAATCACCATTGTATAGTGTTTAGGTATTATTGATTTGAAGCTTCAGTCGTGAAAGTTGTCAAATCATTCGTACATTGACGAACAATCACATCAAACCAAGGAATTTCAAGCAACCTTACCTTGTGAGGCACTTGTAAGAGCATTTTACGTAATTTGGTATGACGATGATGTCAGC